>NC_066515.1:13760109-13762609 GCF_024679095.1 Eriocheir sinensis | reverse complement strand
AATAATGTCAATTCGTATAAAAAATAATAAACAAATTACCAATAAAATAATGTAAATTTGTAGGAAAATATATCTACAAAATACACATAGAATAACATAGAAAGAAAAACAAATATACACATAATTAATTTAAATTTGTATGGAAATAAAGATACAAAATACACATAAAATAATGTAAATTTGTATATATATATATATATATATATATATATATATATATATATATATATATATATATATATATATATATATATATATATATATATATATATATATATATATATATATATATATATATATATATATATATATACATATATATATATATACAAAGCACTCATTAAATAAAGTAAATTTGAATCAAAATATGCACATAAAATACTGTTATTTTTTTTATAAAAATATATACACAAAATAATAATTAAATAAGGTAAATTCGTAAAAAATATATATACACAATACACAGAAAATAATGTAAATTCGTATTAAAAGAAATCAACAAAATAAAAATAAAATAATGTAAATTTGTATGAAAATATATATACAAAATTTACATAAAATAACGTAAAATTCTGTAAAATATATATGTTCAAAAATACACATAAAATTTTTGAAATTTGTATCAAAATAACAATACAAATGCACATAAAATAGCGTAAATATATATACAAAATACACATTAAATAATTTAAATACGTAAAAAAATGTATATACAAAATACACTTAAAATAATGTAAATTCTCATGAAAATAAATAAAGTACCAAGAAACTAAAGTAATTTTGAATGAATATATATATATATATATATATATATATAGATATATATATATATATATATATATATATATATATATATATATATATATATATATATATATATATATATATGGATAGCAACTGTGCAGGGGAGAAGAACTGGCTGAGACGGTACAGAACGCCCAGCCTAGAGGAAGCTGATTAAGTAAGAGATGAGATATGAAGTTTCCAGTTGAGATTTTGAGTTAAGGATAGACCGAGGATGTTTAGTGTTGAAGAAGGTGATAGCTGGGTGTTGTCAAAGAATAGGGGATAGTTGTTTGGAAGATTGTGTCGAGTGGATAGGTGGAGAAACTGTGTTTTTGAGGCGTTGAAGGACACCAGGCTCCTCTTGCCCCAATCTGAAATAATAGTAAGGTCTGAGGCTAAGCGTTCTGTTGCCTTCAGCCTTGAATCGTTAAGTTCCTGTAGAGTGGGTCTTCTGTTAAAAGAAGTTGACTAATGCAGAGTATAGTCATCGGCGTAAGAATGGATAGGACAGTTCGTTTTGGATCATCAATGAACAACAGAAAGAGAGTGGAAGAGAGGACAGAAACATGTGGGACACCACTGTTGATAGGTTTAGGGGAAGAACAGTGACCGTCCACCACAGCAGAAATAGAACGGTAAGAAAGGAAAGTGGAGATAAAGGTACAGGGAGAAGGATAGAAACCGTAGGAGGGTAGTCTGGAAAGCAAAGATTTGTGCCAGACCCTATTAAAAGCTTTTGATATGTCCAGCGCAATAGCAAAGGTTTCACCGAAACGGCTAAGAGAGAATGACCAAGAGTCAGTTAGGAAGGCAAGGAGATCACCAGTAGAACGCCCCTTGCGGAACCCACACTGGCGATTAGATAGAAGGTTAGAAGTAGAAAGGTGCTTTTGAATCTTCCAGTTAAGGATTGATTCAGAAGCTTTAGATAGACAGGAAAGTAAAGCTATAGGGCGGTAGTTTGAGCGATTGGAACGGTCACCCTTCTTAGGCACAGGTTGTACAAAGGCATACTTCCAGCAGGAAGAATTTTAATAACAGGCATAGAGGAGTCAGAGGGGGGATGAGTAGGAGGAGTATGCTCAGAATCGTCCAGGGTGGAGTTCTTACAGAAAATTTGAGCGAAGAGTTCAGCCTTAGAGACAGATGAGACGGCAGTGCTGCCGTCAGGGTTAAGGAGAGGAGGGAAAGAGGAAGAAGTAAAATTGGAGATATTTTTGTCTAGATGCCAGAAGTCACGTGAAGAATTAGAAGAAGCAAGATGTTGACATTTTCTATTGATAAAAGAAGCTTTGGTAAGTCGGAGAATAGATTTGGCACGATTCCGGGCTGAAATGTAAAGGTCAAAGTTAGCGGGTGTTCGAAGGCTCTTGAACCTTTTGTGAGCTGCCTCTCTATCTTTAATAGCACGAGAACAAGCATGATTAAACCAAGGCTTTTTAGCGTAAGGAGTAAAGAAAGAACGTGGAATGTATGCCTTTCTTCCAGAGACAAGCACCTCTGTGATGCGCTGGGCACACACAGAGGGGTGTCTCTCCTGGAAGCAGTAATCATTCCACGGGAAATCGGAAAAGTACATCCTCAGGTCGTCCCACCGAGCTGAAGCAAAATGCCAGAAGCATCGCCTCTTCGGTGGGTCAGGAGGATGCACAGGAGCGATAGGACAGGATACAGAAATAAGGTTTTGATCGGAGGAGCCCAACGGAGAGAACAG
>NC_066515.1:13737609-13757609 GCF_024679095.1 Eriocheir sinensis | reverse complement strand
TTTGTATCAAAAAAAATATATATATATATATATATATATATATATATATATATATATATATATATATATATATATATATATATATATATATATATATATATATATATATATATATATATATATATATATACTACACATTAAATAATGTAAATACGTATAAAAATATATTCAGAGTACACATAAAATAATGTAAACTCGTATCAAAATAAATCAACAAAATACCAATAAAATAACGTAAATTTGAGTAAAAATATATACAAAAATACACAAAAATAATTTAAATTTTTATGAAAATAGATATACAAAATACACATAAAGTTAGGTAAATTTGTATTGAAATATATACACAAAATACACATTAGATAATGTAAATTTATATAAAAGTATACATACAAAATACACATTAAATAATGTAAATACGTATAAAAAATATGTACAAAATACACATAAAATAATGTAAATTCGTATCAAATAAATAAACAAAATTCTAATAAAATAATGTAATTTTGAATGAAAATATATATAAAAAATACACATAAAATTCATAACTAAAATTTGTATAAAAATGTATACAAAAATAATTTTAATTTGTATGAAAATAGATATACAAAATACACATAAAATCAGGTAAATTTGTATTGAAATATATATACAAAATAAACATAAAATAATGTAGATTTGTTTAAAAATATACAAACAAATACACATAAAATAATGTAGATTCGTATCAAAATAAATAAACAAAATACCAATATAAGAATTTACATTCGTATGTAAATAAATATACAAAATACATATAAAATAACGTAAATTTGTATAAAAATATATCCCAAAAAAGATATACAAAATTAGTGTATAATATATTTGTATTGAAATATATATACAAAATACACATAAAATTATGTAAATTTGTATCAAAATATATAAACACATAAAATAACAAATATAAATAAATATATAAACACATACACATAAATATAATGTAAATATATATATACAAAATACACATAAAATAATGTAAATACGTATCAAAATAAATATACAAAATACACATAAAATAATGTATATATATATACATAATATATATATATATACATAATATATATATATATATATATATATATATATATATATATATATATATATATATATATATATATATATATATATATATATATATATTATATATAGATATCTATATATATATATATATATATATATATATATATATATATATATATATATATATATATACATATATATATATATATATATATATATATATATATATATATATATATATATATATATATATATATATATATATATATATATATATATATATATATATATACACACCACTGGCTAGAACTTACTTAGTTATACAACCGTAGGTGTACTAATTACCATACGCCTTAAAGGCAAACTAAAACAAACCGACACTAAAAGCACTTGCATTTACTGAGACCAAGCACTTAAAACACCGAATAAAACTATAAAACATGAAAGTGGAAACATATGGGTACAGCACCACACACCGGCTATCTGATTTCCAGCTTTCGAGCCATAACTCACTTCTCAAATAAATTCACACCACAATGAACAATTAATACGTCCTCACACAACTAGTGAGCTTATGTTACAAAATAAAAACTAGAACAATAGTTATGTATGGCCGACCCACGAAAGACCAACACCTTGCCACCTCCGCTTCCAGAACACAACTAACTAACTCCGGTACCCCAACTACCGATGAAGCCGTAGGCTGACGTGGCAGTGGTCTGACGTGGCAGCATTCAACCATCGGTTGAATGCTAACTATTTAATATAATATAAACAACCATTCCCAACCTAGGGTCTTACGGTTATTGCCCACGTACAAAGGCCTGCAAGGCATGAGCCTGATACAGGTGAAAACTAATTAGATAATTATGGTTATTTGCCTCACACCTCCCTCCTAAAGATAAAACCACAGGTCTTTATCATATAAAACAAAAGGTTACAAAATAAGAATATACGAAAATATTACATTTCTATGTGAGAGCCCGAGACAATGCATCTGCAATCACATTATGGCATCCCTTAATGTGACGAATTTCCAAATCATATGGTTGTAGAGCCAAACACCATCTGGTAAGCCTTTGGTTCTTATTTTTCATCCTGTTTACAAAAGTTAAGGGATTATGGTCACTATATACAATTATTTTACTATTACTATGTCCAAGGTAGACCTCAAATTTTTCTAAGGCAATCAACAAAGCAAGAGCCTCTTTTTCAATTGTAGAATAGTTGCGTTGATGTGCTTTAAATTTTGTAGACAAATAACATACAGGGTGTAGGATTTTATAGGAACTCTCTTGCAACAATACTGCACCAGTGGCATAATCACTTGAATCCACTTGCAGAAGAAAGGGTTTACTAAAGTCAGGACTTTTAAGTACAGGTTTGGAAGTTAGGATCCATTTAACTTTGTTAAAAGCCTCTTGACATCTTTCTGACCAAACAAATGTTCTTTTCGGACTCACAAGATCTGATGATGGAGCAATTACATCAGAGAAATTTTGACAAAAACGACGGTAGTAACCAGCCATGCCAATAAATCTTAATAATTGCCTGCTATTACTAGGTACAGGTAAATCATTTATGGCGGCTACCTTTGCATCTATTGGGGCCACTCTTCCCCTTCCAACCACATGCCCCAGAAAACTCAAGCTACCATATCCAAATTCACTTTTAACTAGGTTGATGGTAAGGTGCGCTTCTCTAAGCCTCTGAAACAAACCTCTGAGGGTTAACATGTGTTTTTGCCAGTCATTAGAGACAGTAATTATATCATCAAGATAACCATACACATTTTCCAACCCATCAATCACATTGGTGATCAATCTTTGAAAGGTACAAGGTGCATTACGTAATCCAAATGGCATTACTCTATATTGGTACAAGCCGTCAGATGTTACAAAAGCACTGATGCTCTTTGCATTATCAATTAATGGCACTTGATAGTAACCCTTTAGCAGGTCAATTTTTGTCAAGAACATAGCATTTCCAACGGAATCTATGATATCGTCAATTCGAGGAAGGGGAAACGAGTCACTCCTAGTTCGGGCATTAACTTGGCGATAGTCCGTACACATTCGCATGGACCCATCTGCTTTAGGAACCAATATGCAAGGAGAAGCCCACTCACTCTTACTCTTCTCAACCAAATCATGCTTCAACATAAATTGAACTTCTCTCAATATATCTTTTTTTTGGGGTGACATCCTGTATGGTGCTTGTTTAACTGGGGCTGTGTTTTCAATCAACACAATGTCATGCTCCATAACAGTACTTTGACTTGGAACATCAGAACATTAATCTCTAAACTCACACAAAAGTTCCTTAATATCATATTTCTGTTCTGCACTCAAATGGACAAGTTTACTTTCTAAATTCGACAGAACATTAGAATTATTAAGCTTCACATTACATTTTACATCAAGGTCACAATTAATAGGTTCATCATACGCAACATCCTGACACAATGCCTGTCCTTGACCTTCACTATGACCCTCTTCCTGGCCATCATCTCTAGAACAATATTCTTTTAACAAATTCACATGTACAACTCTCTTAGTTTTACGACGCCCTGGAGTAGATATTACATAATTAAGGTTACCCTCTTTTCCAATCACTTCATATGGGCCCTGGTATCTTGCCTGTAGTGGGAATTTTCTAATGGGCAAAAACAACAAAACCTTATCTCCCACATTAAATTCTCTTTCAACAGCAGAAACATCATGGTGAACCTTCATTTTTCTCTGCGCAACTGACAAATTCTCACTTGCAAACTCCTGCATATGCTTTAATCTATCTCTTAATTTTGCCACATAATCACTTAGATTGGTATCCTTTTCTTCATCTATCCAGCTCTCATGCAGCAATTTTAATGGTCCCCTGACATCTCTTCCAAAGAGTAGCTCATTTGGGGAAAACCCTAGACTTTCTTGTGTAGTATTACGGATAGCATACAACATTAATGGAACTCCATCCCAGTCCTTCACAGACTCCAAACAATATTTCGTTAACATGGACTTCAAAGTTTGATGGAATCGTTCGAGCGCTCCCTGACTTTCTGGATGATAGCAGGAAGCTAAATGCTTAATTCCTAGTGATGCTAAAACTTCCTTAAATATCTTGGAAGTGAAATTCGTGCCTTGGTCAGACTGGACTATTTTAGGAGACCAAACTGCGTGAAGAATTTTATATGACGGAATAATAGATTTGGTGGTTATGCTTCTCAAGGGCACAGTTTCAGGATAGCGGGTGGTAGTGTCCATGATAGTTAGCAAAAACTGATGTCCCTTTCTGGTTTTCTCTAAGGGACCCACACAGTCTATAATTACCCTATGAAATGGTTCAGAAACCACCGGGATGGGCTGCAATGGAGCTCGAGGTATTACCTGATTTGGCTTACCAGCAATCTGACAAATGTGGCAGTTCTTACCAAATTTTGCAACATCAGAACTCACTCCTGGCCAAAAGAAATACTTCAGTATCTTATACAATGTCTTCTTAACACCAAGATGACCACCTATATGATCGTGAGCTAAACTAAGGACTTTGTCACGATAACATGTTGGCACTACAATTTGGGTAACAATATGCCATGTCTCACTTTTGGGGACTTCTGGAGGATGAAATTTTCTCATAAGAATACTTGATTTAAGAAAATAACAGACCGACTCATCTTCACTCTCAGCCTCCGAGACTGCCCTATCCAACAGTTTGCCTAAAGAGGGATCTGCTCTCTGAGCCTCCACCAACATCTCACGAGTCACAGGAACATCACCCGTCTCTACCGAAGACTTTATCTCACTACTGGAAGTACTAACAGGCTCCTCAACCATCTCATCATGAATAGCCTCATTAGGGAATACCTTATCCAAATCAAGGTCAACATCAGTATCCTTGAAAGCGTTCATTGATTGGCCTAGTGACAATACAAGAAGGGAACAATCCAGGATTCTGTTCTGTCAACTTTACTGCAGGGTCAAAAGTTAAGGGATTAGAACAGACTACAGGATCCGGAATTATACGACAACCAGCAATATCGTTGCCTAGCAGAAAGGTAACTCCCTCAACAGGCAAAGAATCCTGCACTGCAACAGTTACAACCTGAGAAATTATGCCAGCCTTTAGGTAGAGTCTACATAATGGTAGTGTGGTACATTCGTTAATACCTTTCAGCACAACAAACTCCCCAGTGTACAAATCCTCAACAAAAGGAACAATACTCCTTACCACAATACTGTGCGAGGCACCTGTATCACGCAGGATACTGACAGGGATGGACGGACCGGCCTCAGAGGCTGACACACTACCCTCAAATCGGAATGGTTGGAACAGCTGTTGACACTTATTAGACGTGGTTAAAACAGGATCACTCACATCTGCTAGTTTAAAGACATAATTAATAACAGGTTTTATATCGGACCTACTCTGATCTTTCTTCTCCAACTTAGGACAACTTGCCACAAAATGACCTGGCTTCTTGCAGTAATTGCAAATTTTAGTGTCAAAACTTGCACTGTTCACACTTTTCCCAACATAATCAGTACTCAAAGGCTTACCAACATGTCGAGTTGTGTTCTGGTCAGGATAACTCTTTATGTTAGCCTTATGAATTAGATTATAGTTTTCAGCTAAGAAAGCTGCTCTATCAAGTGAATCTACCTCTTTTTCACATAAATATACTCTTATATCATATGGCAAGGTGTTCAAGTACTGTTCTAGCACCATAAGCTCACGTAACTCATCAAATGTGGTTACTCCACGAGATGCAATCCACCTATTATGCAATTTCCTCAGCAAATGTGCATACTCAATAAAAGTCTGATTGGGAGTCCTGGCAGAGTTACGAAATTTAGACTGATAAAATTCTGGAGTTAACTGGTAGGCTTGGAGGATAGATTCCTTGACAATACTGTAATCTTTCTGCTGGTCAGTCATCGAGGAGAGGTAGGTTGAGAGCCCTTTTCCTTTAAAGGAAGTCTGGGCAATTATGGGCCAATACCCTTTTGGCCATGACAAACTTGTGGCAACATTCTCAAACTGAAGGAAGTATTCCTCAGCATCAAGTTCATCAAATACAGGCACAAACTTACAGCACTTTGTCACATCAAATGCCTGCTCTCCAATAAGGCCCATTTCAGACTTCTTTTCAAGCATAGTCAACTGAAATCTTCTCTCCTTCTCTCTGTCTTCCAACTTCCGCTGCTCAACCTCTAACTCCAAAGCTCTCAGTGCATTTTCACTGAGACAGGTAGCCCCCTCCTCCTCACACAAATGTAAGGCCTCCTCCAGCATTTTAATCACAGCGTTCTTAATCTGAATCTTCCTCCAGCTTTTCCTAACAGTAATTTCGTAATGCTCCGCCAAAGCAATCCACTCATCCTTCTTTAATGTACCTGCACTCAAAAACTCTAGTGATGGATTATCAATGAACTTTTGTACATTCATCTTAATATTATGCACGTACTCTCTATTGCAATAGATGGCTCCCGGACAGGCCCCCAATTTGTTACACCACCGGCTAGAACTTACTTTAGTTATACAACCGTAGGGGTGTACCAATTACCATACGCCTTAAAGGCAAACTAAAACAAACCGACACTAGAAACACTTGCATTTACTGAGACCAAGCACTTAAAACACAGAATAAAACTATAAAACATAAAAGTGGAAACATATGGGTACAGCACCACACACCGGCTATCTGATTTCCAGCTTTCGAGCCATAACTCACTTCTCAAATAAATTCACACCACAATGAAAAATTAATACGTCCTCACACAACTAGTGAGCTTATGTTACAAAATAAAAACTAGAACAATACTTATGTATGGCCGACCCACGAAAGACCAACACCTTGCCACCTCCGCTTCCAGAACACAACTAACTAACTCCGGTACCCCAACTACCGATGAAGCCGTAGGCTGACGTGGCAGTGGTCTGACGTGGCAGCATTCAACCATCGGTTGAATGCTAACTATTTAATATGATATAAACAACCATTCCCAACCTAGGGTCTTACGGTTATTGCCCACGTACAAAGGCCTGCAAGGCATGAGCCTGATACAGGTGAAAACTAATTAGATAATTATGGTTATATATATATATATATATATATATATATATATATATATATATATATATATATATATATATATATATATATATATATATATATATATATATATATATATATATATATATATATATATATATCACCTTACCGCTGTGCCATATCCTCCAGGACGTCGGCAACCATGGACTTCCACTTTTCTCTGTTTCTTGTAGCTCTGATGAACTGCCCACGTGTCATCTCTCCCCGCACCAACTCCACCAGTCCTTCCATGTATTTTATTCTTGGTCTTCCTCTACCTTTTCTTCCTTCCACCATTCCAGTCATAATCAAATTCTCCAGCCCTTCTCTCCTCATTACATGGCCGAAAAACTTCAGCTGTCTTCCTCTCACTGCTTCCATCAACTGTCTTCTCTCTCCCACCATTTGTAGAACGTCTGCATTTGTCCTTCTGGCTGTCCATGGTATTTATCAGACTTTTTCTTGTTCTTATCGACAGCTTCCTGTTTGTCAACACATATTACCTAATGCCTCTTTTGCAATTCCTATTCTTCTCTTAATTTCTGTGTCGCATTTCACATCCTCTGTTACCATACTTCCCAGATAGTTAAAACTTGCCACCCTTTCCACCACTCTGTCTCTACAGCGCAGCTCCATTTGCGGTCCAGGAAGATCCTTTGTCATTACCATGCATTTTGTTTTTCGGGCGTTAATTGACAGTCCTTTTTTTTCGCTTTCCTCTTTTACTCTGTCAAACATAATTTGCAGCTTCTCATTTGTGTCTGCTATCAAAACTGTGTCATATGCATATCTCAGGTTGTTAATATTTTGTCCACCAACTCTTATACCTTCACAATCCCTGATGTTCCTCATTATTATGTCTCCATATAGAGAAAACAAATCTGGGAATAATACGCATCCCTGCCTGACTCCTCTTCTTATATTTTGACATTCTGTTTCTCCTCCATTTGCTCTCATACAAGCTTTTTCTCTACAGTAAAGATTCTTTATAAGTCTGTATTCCTTTCCAGTCACTACTATGCTCCTCAATATATACGTTAGGTCTACTTGTCTAACTTTGTCAAAAGCTTTCTCACAGTCGATAAAGCAAACATACATATTTGCTTCTCTATTACTCTTTCAGCCAACGTTCTCAACTCTCTCTCTCTCTCTCTCTCTCTCTCTCTCTCTCTCTCTCTCTCTCTCTCTCTCTCTCTCTCTCTCTCTCTCTCTCTCTCTCTCTCTCTCTCTCTCTCTCTCTCTCTCTCTCTCTCTCTCTCTCTCTCTCTCTCTATTCTCTCTCTCTCACTACTATCTCTCTCTCTCTCTCTCTCTCTCTCTCTCAAAGCTTTCTCACAGTATATATATAAATATATATATATATATATATATATATATATATATATATATATATATATATATATATATATATATATATATATATATATATCTCTATATATATATATACAATACTAATGAAATAATGTAAATTTGTATGGAAATAAAAATACAAAATACACATAAAATATCGTAAATTTGTATAAAAATATATGTTCAAAAATACACATAAAAAAATTGTATTAAATTAAATATACAAAATACACATAAAATAAGGTAAATTTGCATTCAAATAGATATGCAATATAATGATAATATAATGTAAATTTGTATCAAATTATACATTCAAATACAAAAAAAAATTTCGTTAATATATATATATATATATATATATATATATATATATATATATATATATATATATATATATATATATATATATATATATAAATATATATACAAAATGCACATTAAATATGGTAAATGCGTAAAAAAAAATATATACACAATACATATATATATAATGTAAATTCCTATTAAAAGAAAAAAAATATACAAAATACACATAAAATAAGGCAAATTTGTATTCAAATAGAAATACAGAATACTCATAGAATAATGAAAATTTGTATAAAAAAAACAATTGAAATGCACATCAAATAAAATAAATTTGTATAAAAATATATATACAAAATACACATTAAATAATGTAAATGCGTCAAAAAATATATATATATACAAAACACACATGAAATAATCTAAAATCGTATAAAAAACATACCAATAAAATAATGTAATTTTGAATAAAAATATATATACAAAATACATATAAAATAACGTAAAAACAAATACAAATATACACATTAAATGATTTCAATTTGTTTCAAAATAAATATGAATGAAATACGTATAAAAATACACATAAAATAACATGAATTTATATATATATATATATATATATATATATATATATATATATATATATATATATATATATATATATATATATATATATATATATATACATTCTGTACTGTCTCCGCCAGTTCTTCTCCCCTGCACAGTTGCTGTCCATATACAGGGCCTTGTCCGCCCTCGTATGGAGTATGCATCTCATGTGGGGGGCTCCCTCACACAGCTCTTCTGGACAGAGTGGGCTAAGGCTCTGTCTCATCAGCTCTCTCCTCATACTGATAGTCTTCTACCTCTAAATTCAGCTACAATGTTGTGTCCCTTTCTATCTTCTGTCGATATTTCACATGACTGCTCTTCTGAGCTTGCTAACTGCATGCCTCCCCCCTCCGCGGCCCCTGCACTCGACTTTCTACTCATGCTCATCCCTATACTGTCCAAACCCCTTATACAAGAGTTAACCAGCATTTTCACTCTTTCATCCCTCACGCTAGTAAACTCTGGAACAATCTTCCTTCATCTGTATTTCCTCCTGCCTGCGACTTGAACTCTTTCAAGAGGAGGGTATCAGGACACCTCTCCGAAACTGACCTATCTTTCAGCCACCTCTTTGGATTCTTTTAGGAGCAGTAGTAGCGGGCTTTTTTTTATTAATGTTTGTTTTGTGTGCCCTTAACTGTCTCCCTATATATATATATATATATATATATATATATATATATATATATATATATATATATATATATATATATATATATATATATATATATATATATATATATATATATATATATATATATATATATATATATATATATATATATATATATATATATATATATATATATATATATATATATATATATAATGTAAATTTCTATAAAAAATATATACAAAAAACATAAAATGAATTGAATATATATATATATATATATATATATATATATATATATATATATATATATATATATATATATATATATATATATATATATATATATATATATATATATATATATATATATATATATATATATATATTTACAAAATACACATAAAATGATGGAAATTCGTATCAAAATAAATAAACAAAATACCAATAAAAGATTTATTTTTGTATGAAAATAAATTTACAAAATACACATGAAGGAACGTAAATATGTGTAAAAATATATACAAACATACATTTTTTTTTTAAATTTGTATGAAAATAGATATGCAAAATACACATTTAATAAGGTAAATTTGTATTGAAATATATATACAAAATACACGTAAGATAATGTAAATTTGTATCAAAATATATAAACAAATTCACATAAAATAATGTAAATTTGTATAAAAATATTTATTCAAAATACACATTAAATAATGTAAATACGTATCAAAAATATATACAAAATACACAGAAAGTAATGTAAATTCGTATGAAAATAAAAAAACAAAATATCAATAAAATAATGTAAATTTGTTTGAAAATAAATATACAAAATACACATAAAAAACGTAAATTTGTATGAAAATATATATACAAAAATACACATGAAATATTTTTAAATAGCATTAAAATAAATATACAAAATACACATAAAATAATGTAAACTTGTATTGAATTAGATATGCAAGATACACATAAAATAATGTAAATTTGTATTGAAATATATATATAAAAATACACATAAAATAGCGTAAATTTGTGTGTGTATATATATATATATATATATATATATATATATATATATATATATATATATATATATATATATATATATATATATATATATATATATATATATATATATATATATATATATATATATATATATATATATATATATATATATATATATATATATATATATATATATATACAAAATACACATTGAATATGTTAAATACTAAAAAAAAATATATATACACAATACACATAAAATAATGTAATTTCCTATCAAAAGACATAAAAAAAATACCAATTAAATATATATACAAAATATATAAATTTATATGAAAAAAAATATATACAAAATATACATAAAATAACGCAAATTTCTTTAAAAATCAATGTACAAAAATACACATAAAATAATTTAAATTTGTATGAAAATAAATATACAAAATACACATAAAATAAGGCAAATTTGTATTAAAAAAAATTCAGATTACACATAAAATAATGTAAATTTGTATAAATAAACAATACAAATGCACATAAAATAAAGTAAATTTGTATAAAAATATATATACAAAATACACATTAAATAATGTAAATGCGTATAAAAATATATATACAAATACACATGAAATAATCTAAATATATATAAATAAATATAATATATATATATAATATATATATATATATATATATATATATGAAAATATATATATAAATATAGATAGATATATATATATATATATATATAAATATATATATATATATATATATATATATATATATATATATATATATATATATATATATATATATATATATATATATATATATATATATATATATATATATATATATATATATATATATATATATATATATATATATATATATATATATATATATATATATATATAAATATATATATATATATAAAATACACATTAAATATGGTAAATACTTGAAAAATATATATACGAAATACACATAAAATAACGCAAATTTCCATAAAATGTACAAAAATACACATGTAATAATTTTGATTTGTATGAAAATAGATATACAAAATACATATAAAATTAGGTAAATTTGTATTAAGTATAAATATATATATATATAATATATATATATATATATATATATATATATATATATATATATATATATATATATATATATATATATATATATAATACACATTAAATAATATAAATGCGTATAAAAATATATACACAAAATACACTTGAAATAATCAAAATTTGTATCAAAATAAATAAACAAAATACACATAAGATAACGTAAATACAAATACAAATATACACATTAAATAATTTAAATTTTTATAAAAATAAATATTAAAAATAAACATAAAATAAATAATGTAAATATATATAAATATATATATAAATATATATAAAATATATATATATATATATATATATATATATATATATATATATATATATATATATATATATATATATATATATATATATATATATATATATATATATATATATATATATATATATATATATATATATATATATATATATATATATATATATATATATATATATATATATATATATATATATATATATATATATATATATAAAAATATAAATACAGAAATACACATAAAATAATAAATTTGTATTAAAATAAATATACAAAATGCACATACAATAAGATAAATTTGTTTTGAAATATATATATAAATATAATATAAATATAAATATATATATATATATATATATATATATATATATATATATATATATATATATATATATATATATATATATATATATATATATATATATATATATGAATACACATAAAATAACGTAAATTTCTATAAAAATATATATACAAAATACACATAAAATAATTTAAATACGAATGAAAATATATATACAACATACACATAAAATAATGTAAATTCGTATCGAAATAAATAAACAAAATACCAATAAAAGATTGTATATTTGTATGAAAATAAATATACAAAATACACATAAAATAACCTAAATTTGTAAAAAAATGTATTAAAAAATATACAAAAATAGTTTTAATTCTTATAAAAATAAATATCCAAAATTCACATAAAATAAGCTAAATTTGTATTGAAATATTTATACAAAATACACATCAAACAATGTAAATTTGTATCAAAATATATAAACAAATACACATAAAATAACGTAAATTTGTATGAAGATATATATACAAAATACACATTAAATAATGTAAATACGTATAAAAAATATATACAAAATACACATAAAATAATGCCAATTCGTATCAAGATAAATAAATTAAATATCAATAAAATTGTGATATGGATGTAAGTGGAGAAATGTAATTATTAACTTGCAACATGTATCATTTGCTAGATGAAAGATTGAATTGTTCACTGATTCATGAATCCTCGAAATACTGAGCTCATAAGTGTGTTGGTAGTGAGCGCAGCGCTGGCAGGCAGTTGCCTCCAGGCGATTGTACCGTCGTCGTCAAGTAAAGAGTCCTGAGCTGTGTGCCGGATGTTTTGACTATGCTCCATCCCGTATCTGACTTTGCCTTCGTTCACGACACAAGCTATCTAGGCATGCCTGCCGACGAGAAGACTGGTGTCCTGGCGGCCAGCGTGACCTTTCAGAATTTGATGGATCGTCACTCGGCGTGAGCGAGTGGCTGGACAAGTTTGAGTTGGTGTGTCAGCTGAGAGGGTTCTCGGAGTGGCAAAATATCGTCCCCCTGCGCCTCACCGGGGGAGCGTTCGCAGTCTACCAGCACCTGAGTGAGGACGACAAGCTGGTATACGAGAAGATCAAAGAAGCTCTCGTCTCTGCTTTCGCGTCAGATCGTTTCTGTGCATACGAGCAGTTCATTGGTCGAAAGCTGCGCGATGGTGAATCCGTGGATGTATACCTAGCTGACCTGCGGCGTCTGGCTACATTGTTCGGAGGCATGCCAGACACTGGATTGGCCTGCGCTTTGGTGGCCGGCGTACCAGACTCTGCCCGCCGCACCCTGCGGGCTGGTTCTCGGATGGAGTCCATGGGCCTCCGCGAGATCCTGAGCCGCGCTCGTGCTGTACCGGTAGAGGAGACGGAGCTCGGGTGATGGGCATGAGAGTCTGGGGGGAGAGAGACTGTCTATTTTGGAAAAGAGACAATTACGTTGGAGAGTTGCCAGAGAAGTTGACAAGGCGCGAAGTGTTTTCCTTGTGTGGGCGGCTCACGGGCCACTTACCTGTGTGCGGCTGGTTGCGTGTAGCAGCCTCTTACCTGAAAAGACGAGCCAACGCCTCTTGGGACAGCCAAATCAACGATCCGGAACTGTGCGCGATGCTCGCAGAGACTCTACAACGTGTCAAATGCTCCGATCCAGCACGAGGTCGTTGGGACGTGAATGGTGAAGAGGCTGTCGTGTGGGTGGACGCTAGTTCCCTCGCGATAGGCGCTGCCCTGGAGGTGGATGGGAACATCGTCGAAGACTCGTGTTGGTTGCGGCAGAATGACTGCACGCACATAAACCTCGCCGAACTAGATGTAGTGCTCCGTGGGGTTAACCTTGCTGTTGCCTGGAAGGTGAAACAGCTTTTTTTTTTTTTTTTTTACAACAAAGGAGACAGCTCAAGGGCACACACAAAAAAGAAAACAATAATAAAAAAAGGCCCGCTACTCGCTGCTCCCCAAAAAGAATCGCCGAAAGAAAGGTCAATTTCGGGAGGAGAGGTGTCCTGATACCCTCCTTTTGAAAGAGTTCAAGTCGTAGGCAGGAGGGAATACAGATGAAGGAAGATTGTTCCAGAGTTTACCAGCGTGAGGGATGAAAGAGTGAAGATGCTGGATAACTCTTGCATAAGGGGTTTAGACAGAATAGGGATGAGGATGAGTAGAAAGTCGTGTGCAGCGGGGCCGCGGGAGTGGGGGAGGCATGCAGTTAGCAAGTTCAGAAGAGCAGTCGGCGTCGAAATATCGATAGAAGATAGAAAGAGAGGCAACATCGCGGCGGAATTTAAGAGGTAGAAGACTATCAGTAGGAGGAGGAGAGCTGATGAGACGAAGAGCCTTAGACTCCACTCTGTCCAGAAGAGCTGTGTGAGTGGAGCCTCCCCACACGTGAGATGCATACTCCATACGAGGGCGGACAAGGCCCCTGTAAATGTATAGCAACTGCGCGGGGGATGACAACTGGCGGAGACGATACAGAACGCCCAACCTCGAGGAAGCTGATTTAGCGAGAGAGGAGATATGAAGTTTCTAGTTGAGATTTTGAGTTAAGGATAGACCGAGGATGTTTAGTGTTGAAGACGGTGACAGCTTGGTGTTGTCGAAGAATAGGGGATAGGCGTCTGGAAGATTGTGTCTAGTTGATAGGTGGAGAAACTGAGTTTTTGAGGCATTGAAGGGCACAAGGTTCCTTCTGCCCCAATCGGAAATGATAGCAAGGTCTGAGGTTAAGCGTTCTGCAGCCTCCAGTCTGGAGTCGTGTACTTCCTGTTGAGAGGGTCTTCTATTGAAAGAAGTTGAATAATGCAGAGTGGAGTCGTCGGCGTATGAGTGGACAGGACAGTTTGTTATGGATAGAAGATCATTGATGAATAACAGGAAGAGAGTGGGTGATAGGACAGAGCCCTGTGGAACACCACTGTTGATAGGTTTAGGGGAAGAGCAGTGACCATCTACCACCGCAGAGATTAGAACGGCCGGAAAGGAAACTGGAGATAAAGGAACAGAGAGAGGGATAGAATCCGAAAGTGGGCAGTTTAGAAAGCAAAGACTTGTGCCAGACTCTATCGAAGGCTTTCGATTTGTCTAGCGCAACAGAGAAAGTTTCACCGAATCGGCTAAGAGAGGATGACCAAGAGTCAGTTAAGAGAGCAAGAAGATCGCCAGTAGAACGCCCCTTGCGGAATCCATACTGGCGATCAGATAGAAGGTTAGAAGTGGAAAGGTGCTTTTGAATCTTCCGGTTAAGGATTGATTCAAAAGCTTTAGATAGACAGGAAAGTAAAGTTATAGGGCGGTAGTGTGAGGGATTGGAACGGTCACCCTTCTTAGGCACAGGCTGTACAAAGGCATACTTCCAGCAGGAAGGAAAGATAGATGTTGATAGGCAGAGACGAAAGAGTTTGACCAGGCAGGGTGTCAGCACAGAAGCACAGTTTTTAAGGACACTAGGAGGCACCCCATCAGGTCCATAAGCCTTCTGAGAGTTGAGGCCAGAGAGGGCATAGAAAACATCATTTTGAAGAATCTTAATAACAGGCATAAAGGAGTCAGAGGGGGGATGAGTAGGAGGAATATGCCCAGAATCGTCCAGGGTGGAGTTCTTACAGAAAGTTTGAGCGAAGAGTTTAGCCTTAGAGACAGATGAGACGGCAGTGCTGCCGTCAGGGTTGAGAGGAGGGAAAGAGGAAGAAGTGAAATTGGAGGAAATATTTTTGGCTAGATGCCAGAAATCACGGGAAGAATTTAAAGAAGTAAGGTGTTGACATTTTATATTAATGAAAGAAGTTTTGGTAAGTCGGAGAATAGATTTGGCACGATTCCAGGCTGAAATGTAAAGATCAAAGTTAGCGGGAGTTCGAAGGCTCTGGAACCTTTTGTGAGCTGCCTCTCTATCTTTAATAGCACGAGAACAAGCTGGTGCTGATGACTGATTCGAAGACTGTATACCACTGGATGACGGACGCGCTGTCGGGAAAGTTGCGGCTGAAGACTAAGGCTGCCAGCGAATTGCTTATCCGCCGGCGTCTGCAGACGATAAAAGACGTCATCAGTGAATGCGGGCTGGGAATGAGTCTGGAAGTTCAGTTCGTCACTTCATCTGAAAACAAGGCCGACGCATTAACCAGAGTGCCGAGAAAGTGGCTGGCTTCTGTAACCGCCCAGCCGGTCGGCGAGGCTATCTCTGCCGTGTCTGATGGTGAGATCGCTAATATCCACAGCACTAGTGGGCATCCAGGAATTTAGCGCACGCTGTACTTCTGCAGGAGGCTCTTCCCATCTATCACCCGAGCGCAGATGTGAAAGGTCGTGGGTAACTGCGAAGCCTGCCAATCCATTGACCCGGCACCCGTAAGGTGGGAAAGAGGATCACTGGGCGTAGTGGACTGCTGGGACAGAATCAGCATGGACATCTGCCATGTCGGAGACCAGCATTATCTGACGCTGATAGACTGTGGCCCATCTCGGTAAGCCATATGGAGAAGACTGAGGCGCCAAGATGCAGCGGGTGTCATTGACAAGCTGGAGTCAGTTTTTTACGAGCGTGGTGCACCGAAAGAGTTGCTGACCGACAACGCCACCAGCTTCCGTAGTTCGACGTTCAGCGAGTTTGCCAGCAGCTGGGGGATAAACGTAACGTACCGCTGTGCAAACGTTCCTTCAGGCAACGGAATTGCGGAGCGATGTCATCGGTCAGTTAAGACCATAGCAGCGCGGAAACGCTGCTCTGTTGAAGAAGCTGTCTACTGCTTCAATACAGTGCCACGAAGTGATGACCCTTCCTCCGCGCCAGCCAACTGCATCTTCAGGTACGAGGTCAGGCTGCTCGGCATGGACGGTGTGTGCGAGCATGACCGGTCTAAGGATGCACGGCATCAGCTCCAGGTAGGCGACCGAGTGTGGGTCCGCCATCCCAGCAGAAGATGCAATATTCAGAGCTCCGTCGGAACAATAACAAAAATAGTCTCCCCACAGAATGTTGAAGTTGACAGCATGCCGCGCCACGTGCGTGACCTGCGGCGTGTCACGTCACCACCACCGGTCGTGGAGTCGTCTACCGAGGACGGGGCTGGCAGGCACGATGTCGAAGAGGAGGATTATATGGATTACATATATCCATATACGCCGATGACTACCGAAAACACTACAGCGGATTGCGTAGAGAGGCCGGTTACAGATGAAGAAGCCACGAGGGAGAACCGGAACGGCCCCTGCCGCGCCGCAGCTCAAGAGAACGCCGACCCGTCGTCCCTTTTCAGTATTGTGACTTGCCTTAGGATCAAGCGGGAGTTGTATGCATGTAACGGATTGGGGTTTTTTCCATTATGTATAACTTTTCATAGGGATGAGTGATCTTTAGGATCAGGGGGGAGTGTGATATGGATATAAGTGGATAAATGTATTTATTAACTTGCAACATGTATCATTTGCTCGATGAAAGATTGAATTGTTCACTGATTCATGAAGCCTCGAAATGCTGAGCTCATAGGTGTGTTGGTAGTGAGCGCAGCGCTGGCAGGCAGTTGCCTCCAGCCGATTGTACCGTCGTCGTCAAGTAAAGAGTCCTGAGCTGTGTGCCGGATGTTTTGACTTTGCTCCACCCCGTACCTGACTTTGTTCACGACACAAAAATAATATAAATTTGTATGAAAATAAATATACAAAATACACATAAAATATCGTAAATTTGTATAAAAATATATATACAAAAATACACATACAATAATTAAACTTTGTATTAAAATATATATACAGAATACACATAAATATATATAAATATATATATATATATATATATATATATATATATATATATATATATATATATATATATATATATATATATATATATATATATATATATATATATATATATATATATATATATATATATATATATATATATATATATATATATATATATATATATATATATATATATATATATATATATATATATATATATATATATATATATATATATATATATAGTGTATAGATGGGCAGGAGGTTTTCTCTAATGCATGTTTCATTAAACGTGATGGCTAATTCAGCATTCACTATTTTCTTGAGGGTGTTCTCTCTTTTCCTCAAAAGAGTCTTATTCTCTTCAGAAAGATTATTTATGACCTCTCCATAAGTGGTCATTTTCCGGAAACAAGAGATTCTGCAGCATTCTTACACCCTTCGTACCATCGACCTACAGCCTGCAATCAACTTCTGATTTCCTGGATATTCTCCGCACCAACATTGCAAGGGGAAAAATTGCTTCGCTTGACGTGGAATCTCTTTTTACGAATGTCCATGTTGACCACACCATCGACTACATAATCAACCGTGTTTACCGCGACGATTCCACACCAACCCTCGACATCGATGAAAATATTCAACGAGAATTGCTCGAATGCTGCACCAAAGAGGCCCCTTTCATCTGCCCTCGAGGAAACAAGTACCGCCAGACCGACGGTGTGGCAATGGGATCCCCCTTAGGAGTACTACTAGCGAACTTTTTCATGGGATCTATCGAAGAGGAAGTCTTCAGCAAGTACCAGAAGCCAAGCATATACTGCCGTTACATCGATGACATATACCATCCTAACTGAGAACGAACGCGAAGCCGAGCAACTCAGACTTCATCTTCAAGAAGCCTCCGGCCTGAATTTCACCATCGAGAACAACATCAACGACTCCAAGCCTTTCCTCGACGTTCTAGTCAAGCAAGAGGCGGTGGCCTAGTGGATAAGGTGGTGAGCTTGGGATCGGACTGATGTCGACGCATGGGTTCGAATCCCCACCAGTGCTACCTTGAAACTTTGTGTCATTTGCCGAGTGGCTTAAAATCACCTACATGTCACCCTGACACCCGAGTTCTAGTTGCATAGCAATAAAGATGAGCTTCAGGTGCCACTATAAAACCCGCGCCCGCACCACTAACGGGCCTGCCTCTGAGCAACACCGAAGAGGCAGAATCTAACACGTAAAAAAAAAAAAAAAGAGAGTGCCTCCTTTCAGACCGAGGTATACATCAAGCCTACAAACCCAGGGCACTGCCTGAATGGAAGAAGCGAGTGTCCTCAGAGATACAAAGAATCTACAATCAACGCGTACATCCGTAGAGCACTCACCCACTGCAGTACTTGGAGGAAAGTACATGAAGAATTAGAACGGTCAACCCAAGTACTCATCAACAACGGTTTCAGCGAAAGAGACG
>NC_066515.1:13702609-13735109 GCF_024679095.1 Eriocheir sinensis | reverse complement strand
AAAGTATGTTTGTATAAAAATATATACAAAAATACAAAAAAATTATTCAAATTTGTGTGGAAATAGATGTACAAAATACACATAAAATAAGCTAAATTTGTAACGAAATATATATATATATATATATATATATATATATATATATATATATATATATATATATATATATATATAAACACACATAAAATAATGTAAATGTGTATCAAAATATATAGACAAATACACAAAAAATAACGTAAATTTATATAAAAATATATATACAAAATACACATTACATAATGTAAATACGTATAAAAAGTATATATAAGATACACATAAAATAATGTAAATTCGTATTAAAATAAATAAAGAAAATATCAATAAAATAATGTAGATTTGTATGAAAATAAATATACAAATTACACATAAAATAACGTAAATTTGAATAAAAATATATATACAAAAATACATATAAAATAATTTAAATTTTTATTAAAGATAGACATGCAAAATACACATGAATTTAGGTAAATTTGTATTGAAATAGATATGCAAGATATACATAAAATAGTGTAAATCTGTATATATATATATATATATATATATATATATATATATATATATATATATATATATATATATATATATATATATATATATATATATACATACATACACACACATTAAATATGGTAAATACTTAAGAAAAAATATACATACACAATACACATAAGATTATGGAAATTCTTATCAAAAGACATAAACAAAATACCAATGAAATAACGTAAATTGTATGAAAAAATGTATAAAAAATACACATAAAATAATGCAAATTTCTATTGAAATATATATACAAAAATACACATAAAATAATATAAATCTGTATGAAAATACATATACAAAATACACATAAAATAAGGCAAATTTCGATTCAAAGAGAAATACAGAATACACATAAAATAATGTAAATTTATTTAAAAAAACAATATATATACAAAATACACATTAAATATATATTTCTATAAAAATATATATACAAAATACACATTAAATAATGTAAATACGTATAAAAACATATATACAAAGTACACATAAAATAATGTAAATTTGTATCAAAATAAATCAACAAAATGCCAATAAAATAATATAAATTTGTGTGAAAATAAATTTACAAAATACACAAAACATAACTAAAATTTGTATAAAAATATATAAAAAAATACACAAAAATAATTTCAATTTGTATGAAAATAAATATACAAAATACACATAAAATTTGGTAAATATGTATTGAAATATATTTACAAAATACACATAAAAAAATACCTAAAATACCTAAAAAAAAAAAAAAAAATATATATATATATATATATATATATATATATATATATATATATATATATATATATATATATATATATATATATATATATATATATATATGTATATATATATAAATATATATATATATATATATATATATATATATATATATATATATACATAAAATAATGTAAACTCCTTTCAAAAGACACAAACAAAATACCAATAAATTAACGTCAATTGTATGAAAAAAATATATACAAAATACACATAAAATAACGGAGATTTCTATAAAAATATATGTACAACAATACACATAAAATAATTTAAATCTGTATAAAAATACATATACAAAAAAAAAAAATACAAAATAAGGCAATTTTGAATTCAAAGAGAAATACAGAATACACATGAAATAATGTAAATTTGTATAAAAAAAACAATACAAATGAACATAAAATAAAGTAAATTTATATAAAAATATATAAAAAAATACACAATAAATAATATAAATGCGTATAGAAATATATACACAAAATACACATGAAATAATCTAAATTCGTATCAAAATAAATAAACAAAATACCAATAAAATAATGCAATTTTGAATGAAAATATATATACAAAATACACGTAAAATAACGTAAATACAAATACAAATATACACATAAAATAATTAAAATTTGTATGAAAACAAATATTCAAAATAAACATAATATAAGGTAAATTTGTAATGAAATATATAAACATAATACACGTAAAATAATGTAAATTCATATCAAAATATATATACAAATAAACATAAAATAATATAAATGTGTATACAAATATAAATACAAAATACATATTAAATAATGTAAATACGTATAAAAATATAAATACAAAGTACACATAATATAATTTAAATTCGTATCAATATAAATCAACAAAATACCAATAAAACAATATAAATTTGTGTGAAAATAATTTACAAAATACACATAACATAACTAACAATTATATAAAAATACTTACAAAAATACACAAAAATAATTTAAATTTGTATGAAAATAGATATACAAAATACACATAGAAATAGGTAAATACATATTGAAATATATATACAAATTACACATAATATAATGTAAATTTGTATCAAAATATATAAACAAATACACATAAAATAACATAATTTTATATAAAAATGTATATACAAAATATATATTAAATAATGTATATATGTATAAAAATTTATACAAAATACACATAGCATAATGTAAAATCGTATTCAAATAAATAAACAGAATATTAATAAAATAATGTAAGTTTGTATGAAAATAAAAGTCAAAATATATATGTAATATATATATATATATATATATATATATATATATATATATATATATATATATATATATATATATATATATATATATATATATATACAAAAATACACATAAAAAATAAAATTTGTATTAAAATATATGTACAAAATACACATACAATAAGATAAATTTGTATTGAAATACATATGCAAAATGCACATAAAATAATGTAAATTTGTATCAAAATATATATACGATTACACATAAAATATCGTAAATTTCTAAAAAAAAATATATACAAAATACACATAAAATGTAAATAAATAAAAAATATACATATACAAAATACACATCAAATAATGTTAATTCGTATCAAAATAAATAAACAAAACACTAATAAAAGAATATATATTTGTATGAAAATAAATATACAAAATACTCATAAAATAACGTAATTTTTTATAAAAATATATACAAAAATACACAAAAAAATTTAAATTTGTATGAAAATAGATATACAAAATACACATAAAATAAGCTAAATATATATTATAATATATATACAAAATACACGTAAAATAAGGGAAATTTTTATCAAAATATATAAACAAATACTCATAAAATATCGTAAATTTGTATAAAAATATATATACAAAATATCCTTTAAATAATATAAATACGTATAAGAAATATATACAAAATACACTTAAAATAATGTAAATTCGTATCAAAACAATTAAAAAAATATCATTAAAATATTGTAAATTTGTATGAAAATAAATATACAAAATACATAGAATTACGTAAATATATATATATATATATATATATATATATATTTATATATATATATATATATATATATATATATATATATATATATATATATATTAAATATAAAATATATACAAAATAGACATAAAATAAGTAAATTTGTATTGAAATAGAAATGCAAGATGCATAAAAAATAATGTAAATTTGTATAAAATCTATATACAACACATAAAAAGCGTAAAATTTATATATATATATATATATATATATATATATATATATATATATATATATATATATATATATATATATATATATATATATATATATATATATATATATATATATATATATATATATATATATATATACAATATATATATATAATATAATATACAAATTGTATAAAAATATATATACAAAATACATAAAATAATATAAATTTCTATAAATAAATATACAAACATATAAAATAATGTAAATTTGTGAAAATAAATACAAAATACAAATAAATAACAAATTTCTATAAAATATACAAATACACATAAAATAATGTAAATTTGTATAAAAAACAATACAAAATACACATAAAATAAAATAAATTTGTATAAATAGAAATACAGAATACACATTAAATAATGTAAATTTATAAAAATATATACAAATGCACATAAAATAATCTAAATTTGTATATAAAATATAGAAAATACTCATATATAATATATATATATATATATATATATATATATATATATATATATATATATATATATATATATATATATATATATATATATATATATATATATATATATATATATATATATATATATATATATATATATATATATATATGTATATATATATATATATATATATATATATATATATATATCTATATATATATATATATATATATATATATATATATATATATAGATATAGAGATATAGATAGATAAATAGATATAGATAAAATAACATAAATTTGTATAAAAATATATATACAAAATACAAATTAAGTAATATAAATACGTATAAAAATATATATACAAGGTACACATGAAATAATGCAAATTCGTATGAAAATAAATAAAATATTAATAAGATAATGTCAATTTGTGTGAAAATAAATTTACAAAATATACAAAGCATAATAAACATTGGCATAAAAATATATACAAAAATATACAAAAATAATTTAAATATGTATGAAAATAAATATTCAAAATACACAAAAAAATTAGGTAAATTTGTATTGAACTATATATACAAAATACACATAAAATAATGTAAATTTGTATGAAAATATATAAACAAATACACATAAAATAACGTAAATTTGTATAAAAATCTATATACAAGATACACCTTAAATAATGTATATATGTTTAAAAAATATATACAAAAGACACATAGAATAATGTAAAATCATATCAAAATAAATAAACAGAATATTAATAAAATAATATTAATTTGTATGAAAATATAGATATAAAATACCCATGAAATAACGCATATTTGTATAAATTTATATATACAAAAACACACATTTGTATAAAAATATATACACAAAAATACACATAAAATAGTTAAATATGTATTAAACTAAATATACAAAATGCACATACAATTAGGTAAATTTGTACTGAAATAGATATACAAAATACACATAAAATAATGTAAATCTGTATCGAAATATATACACGAAAACACATAAAAGAACGTAAATTTCCATAAAAATATATATACAAAATACACATAAAATGATGTAAATACGTATAAAAATATATTTATACAAAATTCACATAAAATAATATAAATTCATATCAAATAAATGAACAAAATACCAATAAAAAAATGTATATTTGTATGAAAATATTTATACAATATACACATAAAATAACGTAAATTTGTATAGAAATATATACAAAAATACACAAAAATAATTTAAATATGTATGAAAATAGATATACAAAATACACATAAAATAAACGAAATTTGTATTGAAATATAGATAGAAAATACATATAAAATAATTTAAATTATTAAAAAAATATATAAACATA
The DNA here is from genome assembly GCF_024679095.1 of Eriocheir sinensis. NCBI lineage: Eukaryota > Metazoa > Arthropoda > Malacostraca > Decapoda > Varunidae > Eriocheir > Eriocheir sinensis. The sequence goes on along the minus strand of NC_066515.1, from coordinate 13,729,661 downwards.
TACACATAAAACAACGTAAATTTGTATAAATAAATATATATATATATATATATATATATATATATATATATATATATATATATATATATATATATATATATATATAAATACACATAAAATATTGTATATACGTATAAAAAATATTTACAAAATATACTTAAAATAATGAAAATTAGTATCAAAATAAATGAACAAAATATCAATAAAATAATGTAAATTTGTATGTAAATAAATATACAAAATACAAATAAAATAATGTAAATTTGAATTAAAAAATATATATATATATATATATATATATATATATATATATATATATATATATATATATATATATATATATATATATATGTATATATATATATATATATATATATATACATATATATATATATATATATATATATATAAATAAATTTGTATATAAATATATATATATATATATATATATATATATATATATATATATATATATATATATATATATATATATATATATATATATATATATATATATATATATATATATATATATATATATATATATATAAAATAAATATACAAATACATATAAATAAATAAATTTGGATTGAAATAGATATGCAAGATATACATAAAATAATGTATATTTGTATCAAATATATATATACATATACATATAAAATATATATATATATATATATATATATATGTATATATATATATATATATATATATATACATATATATATATATATATATATATATATATATATATATATATATATATATATATATATATATATATATATATATATATATATATATATATATATATATATATATATATATATATATATATATATACACACACACAATACACATAAAATAATGTAAATTCCTATCAAAAGACATAAACAAAATACCAATAAAATAATATAAATTTGTAAGAAAAAATATATACATAATACACATAAATAATGCAAATTTCTAAAAAAATATATGTACAAAAATACACATATAATAATTTAAATTTGTATTAAAGTAAATATACAAAATACAAATAGAATAAGGCAAATTTGTATCCAAATAGAAATACATGATACACATAAAATACTGTAAATTTGTATAAAAAAACAATACAAATGCTTATGAAATAAAGTAAATATGTTAAAAAACATATACACAAAATACACATTAAATAATGTAAATGCATATACAGAATATACATGAAATAATATAAATTCGTATCAAAATAAATAAACAAAATACCAATAAAATAATCTAATTTTGAATGAAAATATATATACAAAATATATATAAAATAACGTAAATACAAATACAAATATACACTTTAAATAATTTAAATTTGTATGAAAATAAATATTCAAAATATATATAACTTAAGGAATATTTGTATTGAAATATATATACAAAATAAATATATAATAATGTAAATTTGTATGGAAATATATATATACAAATACAAAAAAATAACATTAATTTGTATAAAAAGATATATACAAAAGACACATTAAATAATGTAAATATATATATATATATATATATATATATATATATATATATATATATATATATATATATATATATATATATATATATATATATATATATATATATATATATATATACAAAGTTGACATAAAATAATGTAAATTTGTATTAATATAAATCAACAAAATATTAATGAAATAATTAAAATTTGTGTGAAAATAAATTTACAAAATAGACATAACATCACTAAAATTTGTATAAAAATATATACAAAAATACACAAAAATAATTTATATTTATATTTATATTTATCAAAAAGATTATTTATGACCTCTCCATAAGTGGTCATTTTCCGCTAAATCCAGGATCTCGGCTCCTTCAGTAGCGTTGTTCCTTCTCAGAGTGGAAGTGAGAATGTGATCTTGGTGCTGTGCTCGCGCCTCTTATCTCCGGGCTTGGCCGGGAGGCAAGTGCGCGCGCATACTTGATCGGCTGTGCTCGCTGCTTATCGCTGATTGGCTGATGCGTCCCGGTGCTGGCTGGCTGTGGTCTCCGCTTCCTCGGCGCTTGCTTGGTAGGGCCCTCAGGTTGTCCGCTTGTATGTTCAATGTTGGTGACATTTCTTTGATGTATAAAGCCTTCAAGATAGGTAACCTCCGCGTATCGGTGTAGGTATCCAGCATTACCGTATCTTCTTCCAGCATGCTTCTTGTTAACGTTGTGCCGTGTTCTTGTTGCAGGTGGTTTTTCGGAGCTCCTGAAGCTATATGAAAGGTTAGGCGTCGGGATAACTTAGTCGTCGTCATGACGATATAAGATGTGTTGAGGACTGCACAGTTTCCTCTTCTGCAGGAGAACTGATATACGACGTGGGACTTCTGAGTATCCTCCTCCTTCTGGTCAGGGCTGTTGCGTAGTAGGAGCTGACATGTTTTCTTGTTTTGGTAATAGATGCGTAGACTTATTTTCTTCTCTGGGCTTGTTGGTTTGACGTTTCTGTGAACGATATTCTTTATTATTCTTTCTTCTTCCTTATACGCGGTCGAAAAGAATGCCCTGTAGTAAATGATGATGCTCGTTTCGCTTTCTTCTGCTGTGTTGATGGGACTGTACCACTGTTCTATTATTTTCTTGGTGCGGCGTAAAACGTCTCTTTCGCTGAAACCGTTGTTGATGAGTACTTGGGTTGACCGTTCTAATTCTTCATGTACTTTCCTCCAAGTACTGCAGTGGGTGAGTGCTCTACGGATGTACGCGTTGATTGTAGATTATTTGTATCTTTGAGGACACTCGCTTCTTCCATTCAGGCAGTGCCCTGGGTTTGTAGGCTTGATGTATACCTCGGTCTGAAAGGAGGCACTCTCTTGCTTGACTAGAACGTCGAGGAAAGGCATGGAGTCGTTGATTCTGTTCTCGATGGTGAGTTGCTCGGCATTGGGTTCGTTCTCAGTTTGGATGAATATGTCATCGATGTAACGGCAGTATATGCTTGGCTTCTGGTACTTGCTGAAGACTTCCTCTTCGATAGATCCCATGAAAAAGTTCGCTAGTAGTACTCCTAAGGGGGATCCCATTGCCACACCGTCGGTCTGGCGGTACTTGTTTCCTCGAGGGCAGATTAAAGGGGCCTCTTTGGTGCAGCATTCGAGCAATTCTCGTAAAATATTTTCATCGATGTCGAGGGTTGGTGTGGAATCGTCGCGGTAAACACGGTTGATAATATAGTCGATGGTGCGGTCAACAGGGACATTCGTAAAAAGAGATTCCACGTCAAGCGAAGCAATTTTTCCTCTTGCATTGTTGGTGCGGAGAATATCCAGGAAATCAGAAGTTGATTGCAGGCTGTAGGTCGATGGTACGAAGGGTGTAAGAATGCTGCAGTGTTTTTTTGCAAGGTAGTATGTAGGCGTCGGTACTTGTGATATAATCGGGCGCAATTTACTGCCAGGCTTATGCGTTTTTGTTTCCGTAACAGTAGCCCATTCCATATTCACCAGAGAGCTTTTCAAACTTCACGCATCTGCTAGTAGAGTTGTTCTTAGTTATCAATTTATTGACTTTGGTCTTGAGCGCTTCCGTCGGGTCTCTGGTGATTCTCGTGAACTTGCTGGTGTCACTGAGGATGGCGTCTATCTTCTCGTGGTACTCAGGAGTGTTGATTAACACGTAGGTAGCAGCTTTGTCCGCTCGTCTGATTTTGATAGAGGTGTCTGATTTTAGCTGTTTAGCTGCTTCCAGATGTCTCTTGTCGATGACGCTGCTCTTGCAGTTTCATCAGTTGTATGACTTCGCCGTAGCTAGTCATTTGGCTGGATCCGGATTTCGGGTTCTTAACCCTTCATCAGCAGCTAGTAGAGAGATGTTCCTTCCCCTGGTGTTGAGGTGAGAATGGTAAGTGGATGGCGCGCGGCTCCTTTTAAGCTGGAGCCTCACTGCTACTCTCCTCTGGGCGGGACGCTGATTGGCTCGTCCCGCGTCCCTCGTGCGCGCGCATCGATGATTGATGGCTGCCTGTTTGTCGGCGCTTGCTCGGTAGGGCCTGTAGGTCCTCAGCCTGGATGTTGAGTTTTGGCTTGAGTTCTTGTATGTACAAGGCCTCCAATATTGGAAGTCGTCGCCTATCCTGGCAGGTATCCAGAATTTCTATGTTTTCTTCCAGGGTGCTTCTTGTTATTGTCTCTCCGTGTTCTTCTCGAAGATGTTTTTTGGGGGCTCCGGCAGATAGATGGAATGTAAGTCGTCAAGACAGCCTCATTGTCGTCATGCCGATATACGAGGAGGAGAGGACTTCGCAGTTTCCTCTTGTGCAGTTGAACCTGTATATGACGTCAGACTTCTGGGTTGTCTCTTTATCCGGGCGAGTATTGTTTTTCAGTAGGAGGTGGCTTGTTTTCTTGTTTTTGTAGTATATTCGGAGGCTGATCTTCTTCTCCTGGTTTGTGGGTTTTAGGTTGCGGTGCACTATCTGCCTCATGATCCTTTCTTCTTCCTTGTGTGCTGTCGAGAAGAATGCTCTGTAGAAGATGGTAATTTCTTGCTTCTTTTCTGTTGTTTTTGGATTGTGCCAGCTATCCATGATCTTCTTGGTGTGGCGGTTGATTTCAATCTCGCTGAAGCCGTTATTGAGTAGAACTTGTGTTGAGCGCTCTATTTCGCTGTGTACTTGTTGCCATGTGCTGCAGTGAGTGAGTGCCCTTCTGACATATGCGCCGATTGTCGAGTCTTTGTATCTTTGTGGACACTCACTCCTTCCATTGAGGCAGTGTCCGGGGTTTGTGGGCTTGACGAATACTTCTGTGTTGAAGGATTGCTCTTCTTTCTTTACGAGTATGTCCAGAGGAGAGTAGCAGTGAGGCTCCAGCTTAAAAGGAGCCGCGCACCATCCACTTACCATTCTCACCTCAACACCAGGGGAAGGAACATCTCCCTACTAGCTGCTGATGAAGGGTTAATAACCCAAAATCCGGATCCAGCCAAATGACTAGCTACGGCGAAGTCATACAACTCCTATCAAATGAGAATAGAACAATACTCAGACAAAAAGAAAGTACATTGAAGAAAATAATAAACGCCGACCTAGCCATCACTTTTAACCAAAAAAAAAAAAATAATAAATAAATAAATAAATAAATAAATAAATAAATATATAGACATATATATATATATATATATATATATATATATATATATATATATATATATATATATATATATATATATATATATATATATATATATATAATATATATATATATATATAAGATTCGCATCAAAATAAATCAAGAAAATACCAATAAAATAATGTAAATTTGTGTGAAAATAAGATTACAAAATACACATAACAAAACTAAAATTTGTATAAAAATATATACATAAATACATATTTGAATGAAAATAGATATTCAAAACACACATAAAATAATGTAAATTTCTATCAAATATGTAAACAAATACACATAAAATAACGTAAACTAGTATAAAAATATATATACAAAATACACATTAATAAACGTAAATATGTATAAAAAATATATATGAAATATACATAGAATAATGTAAATTCGTATCAAAATAAATAAACAGCATATCAATAAAATAATGTAAATTTATATAAAAATTAAGATGCAAAATACCCATAAAATAACGCATATTTGTATAATAAATATCAATACAAAAATACACATAAAATAATTAAATTTGTATTAAAATAAATATACAAAACGAATGTACAATAAAGGAAATTTGTATTGAAATAGATATGCAAAATCCACATGAAATAATGTAAATTTGTATCAAAATATATATATATGAATACACATAAAGTAACGTAAATTTCTATAAAAAATATATATACAAAATACACATTAAATGATGTAAATACATAAAAAATATATATATACAAAATACACATGAAATAATGTAAATTCGTGTCAAAATAAATAAACAAAATACCAATAAAAGAATGAATATTTGTATGAACATAAATATACAAAATATCATAAAATAACGTAAATTTGTATAAAAATATATACAAAAACACACAATAATAATTGAAATTTGTATTTTTTTTACAACAAAAGGAACAGCTAAAGGGCACAAAAAAGAAAACAATAAATAGATATACAAAATATCCATAAAATAAGCTAAATTTGTATTGAAATTTATATACAAAATACACATAAAATAATGTAAATTTGTATTAAAATATATAAACAAATACACATAAAATAACGTAAATTTGAATGAAATATATATACAAAATACTCATTAACTAATGTAAATACGTATAAAAAATATATATAAAATACATATAAAATAATGTAAACTCGCAATAAATAAACAAAATATCAATAGAAAAATGTAAATTCTTATGAAAATAAATATACAAAATTCACATAAAATAAGGTAAGTTTGTATTGAAATATATATATATATATATATATATATATAGACACTATTTGTGTATATATATATATATATATATATATATCTATATATATATATATATATATATATATATATATATATATATATATATATATATATATATATATATATATATATATATATATATATATATATATATATATATATATATATATATATATATATATATATATATATATATATATATATATATATATATATATATATATATATATATATATATATACACACATTAAATAATGTTAATACGTTTCAAAATATATATACAAAGTACACATAAAATAATGTAAATTCGCATCAAAATAAATCAAGAAAATACCAATAAAATAATGTAAATTTGTGTGAAAATAAGATTACAAAATACACATAACAAAACTAAAATTTGTATAAAAATATATACATAAATACATATTTGAATGAAAATAGATATTCAAAACACACATAAAATAATGTAAATTTCTATCAAATATGTAAACAAATACACATAAAATAACGTAAACTAGTATAAAAATATATATACAAAATACACATTAATAAACGTAAATATGTATAAAAAATATATATGAAATATACATAGAATAATGTAAATTCGTATCAAAATAAATAAACAGCATATCAATAAAATAATGTAAATTTATATAAAAATTAAGATGCAAAATACCCATAAAATAACGCATATTTGTATAATAAATATCAATACAAAAATACACATAAAATAATTAAATTTGTATTAAAATAAATATACAAAACGAATGTACAATAAAGGAAATTTGTATTGAAATAGATATGCAAAATCCACATGAAATAATGTAAATTTGTATCAAAATATATATATATGAATACACATAAAGTAACGTAAATTTCTATAAAAAATATATATACAAAATACACATTAAATGATGTAAATACATAAAAAATATATATATACAAAATACACATGAAATAATGTAAATTCGTGTCAAAATAAATAAACAAAATACCAATAAAAGAATGAATATTTGTATGAACATAAATATACAAAATATCATAAAATAACGTAAATTTGTATAAAAATATATACAAAAACACACAATAATAATTGAAATTTGTATTTTTTTTACAACAAAAGGAACAGCTAAAGGGCACAAAAAAGAAAACAATAAATAGATATACAAAATATCCATAAAATAAGCTAAATTTGTATTGAAATTTATATACAAAATACACATAAAATAATGTAAATTTGTATTAAAATATATAAACAAATACACATAAAATAACGTAAATTTGAATGAAAATATATATACAAAATACTCATTAACTAATGTAAATACGTATAAAAAATATATATAAAATACATATAAAATAATGTAAACTCGCAATAAATAAACAAAATATCAATAGAAAAATGTAAATTCTTATGAAAATAAATATACAAAATTCACATAAAATAAGGTAAGTTTGTATTGAAATATATATATATATATATATATATATATATATATATATATATATATATATATATATATATATATATATATATATATATACAAAATACACATGAAATAATATAAATTTGTAGGAAAATAAATATACAATACACAAAATAACATAAATTTGTATAAATATATATATATATATATATATATATATATATATATATATATATATATATATATATATATATATATATATATATATATATATATATATATATATATATATATATATATATATATATATATATATATATATATATATATATATATATATATATATATATATATATATATATATATATATATACAAACACACAAAATACACATTAAATATGGTAAATACGTAAAAAAATATATATACACAATACACATTAAATAATGTAAATTCCTATCAAATGACATAAACAAAATGCCAATAAATAATGTAAATTTGTATGAAAAAATATATACAGAATACACATAAAATAAGGCAAATTTGTATTCAAATAGAAATACAGCATACACAAATAATATAAATTTCTATCAAAAAAACAATACAAATGCACATAACATGAAGTAAATTTGTATAAAAATATATATACACACTGCACATTAAATAATGTAAATGCTTAGAAAAATATATATAAAAATACACATGAAATAATGTATACTAGTATCAAATTAAATAAACAAAATACCCATAAAATAATGTAATTTTTAATTAAAAAAAAAAAAAAAAAAAAAAAAAAATATATATATATATATATATATATATATATATATATATATATATATATATATATATATATATATATATATATATATAAATAATACACATAAAATATCGTAAACACGAACACAAATATACACATATAAGAATTTAAATTTTTATAAAATAAATATTCAAAATAAACATCAAATAAGGAAAATTTGTAATGAAATATGTATACAGAATACACATAAAATAATGTAAATTTTTATCAAAATATATATTCAAATACACATAAAATAACGTAAATTTCTCTAAAATTATATATACATAATACACATTAAATAATGTAAATACGTATAAAAATAAATATACAAAGTACACATAAAATAATGTAAATTCGTACCAAAATAAATCTACAAAATAAAAATAAAATAATGTAAATTTGTGTGAAAATAAATATACAAAATACACGTAAAGTAACTAAGATAGGTCTAAAAATATAAACAAAAATACACAAAAATAATTTAAATTTGTATGAACATAGATATTCAAAATACACGTAAAACTAGCTAAATATCTAATGAAATATATTTACAAAATTCACATAAAATAATGTAAATTTGTATCAAAATATATAAACAAATACACATAAAATAACGTAAAATACTAAATACTAAATATATGCAAAATACACATAGAATATTGTAAAATCATATCAAAATAAATAAACAAATATCAATAACACTATGTAAATTTGTATGAAAATAAAAATGCAAAATGCCCATAAAAGAACGCACATTTGTATAAAAATATATATACAAAAATACACATAAAATAATTAAATTTGTTTGAAAATAAATATAAAAAATGCACATACAATAAGGTAGATTTGTATTGAAATAGATATGGAAAATACACATCAAATAATGTAAATTTGTATTAAAATATATATACGAATACACATAAAATAAGGTAAATTTCAATAAAAATATATATACAAAATACACATAAAATGATGTAAATACGTAAAAAATTTATATACAAAATAAACATAAAATAATGTAAAATCGTATCAAAATAAATAAACAAAATACTAATAAAAGAATGTATATATGTACGAAAATAAATATACAAAATACACATAAAATAATGGAAATTTATATAAAAATATATACAAAAATACTCAAAAATAATTTAAATTTGAATGAAAAGAGATATACAAAATACGCATAAAATAAGCTAACTTTGTATTGAAATATAGATACAAAATACATATAAAATAATATAAACTAGTATCAAAAAATAAATACCAATAAAAGAATGAATATTTGTATGAAGATAAATATACAAAATGTTAAAAAATAGCGTAAATTTGTATAAAAATATATTCAAAAATACACAAAAATAATGTAAATTTGTATCAAAATATATAAACAAATACACATAAAATAACGTAAATTTTTATAAAAAATATATATACAAAATAAACATTAAATAATGTAAAAACGTATAAAAAATACATATAAAATACACAGAGAATAATATAAAATCGTATCAAAATAAATAAACAGAATATTAGTAAAATAAAGTTAATTTGTATGAAAATAAATATGCAAAATACCCATAAAATAACGCGTATGTGTATAAAAAAAATATATACAAAAATACACATAAAATAATTAAATCTTTATTAAAATAAATATGCAAAATGAACATCCAATAAGGTAAATTTGTATTGAAATAGATATGCAAAATACACCTAAAATAATGTAAATTTGTAACAAAATATATATACGAATAAACAGAAAATAAAGTAAATTTCTATAGAAATATATATATACAAAATACACATAAAAAGATGTAAATACGTATAAAAATATATATACAAAATACACATAAAATAATGTAAATTCGTATCAAAATAAATAAACAAAATACCAATAAAAGGATGTGTATTTGTATGAAAATAAATATACAAAATACACATAAAATAACGTAAATATGTTTAAAACTATATACAAAAATACACAAAAGTAATTTAAATTTGTATGAAAATAAATATGCAAAACAAACATAAAATAAGGTAAATTTGTAAAAAAAAATACAGAATACAAATAAAATAATGTAATTTTTTATAAAAACAACAACACAACTGCACATAAAATAAAGTAAATTTGTATAAAAATATATATAGAAAACACACATTAAATAATGTAAATGCGTATAAAAATATGTATACAAAATATATATGAAATAATCTAAATTCCTATCGAAGTAAATGAACAAAATACCAATGAAATAATGTAATTTTGAATGAAAACATATATAGAAAATGAACAAAAAAATAACGTAAATACAAATACAAATATCCACATAAATTTTTTTAAAATTGAATGGAAATAAATATATAAAATATATATCCAAATACACATGAAATAATGTAAATTTGTATCAAAATATATATACAAATACACATAAAATAACATAAATTTGTATAAAAATATGTATTTAAAATCCACATTAAATAATATAAATACGTATAAAAATATATATGCAAAGCAAACATAAAATAATGTAAATTCGTATCAAAATAAATCAACAAAATACCAATAAAATAATATAAATTTGTGTGAAAATAAATTTACAAAATACACATAACAACTAAAATTTGTATTAAAATATATACAAAAATACCCAGAAATAATTTAAATTTGTATGAAAATAGATATACAAAATACACATAAAATTAGGTAAATTTGTTTTGAAATATATATACAAAATACCCATAAAATATTGTAAATTTGTATCAAAATATATAAACAAATACACATAAAATAACGTAAATTTGTATAAAAATATATATACAAAATATACATTAAATAATGTAAATATGTATAGAAAATATATACAAAATACACATAGAATAATGTAAAATCGTATCAATATAAATAAACAGAATATCAATAAAATAATGTAAATTTGTATGAAAATAAAGATGCAAAATACCCATAAAATAACGCATATTTGTATAAAAATATATATACAAAAATACACATAAAATAATTAAATTTGTATTAAAATAAATATACAAAATGCACATACAATAAGGTAAATTTGTATTGAAATAGATACGCAAAATACACATAAAATAATGTAATATTTGTAATATATATACGAATACACATAAAATAACGTAAATTTCTATGAAATACATATACAAAATACACGTAAAATTACGTAACTACGTAAAAATTATTTATACAAAATGCACCTAAAATAATGTAAATTCGTATCAAAATAAATAAACAAAATTCCAATAAAAGAATGTATATTTGTTGGAAAATAAATATACAAAATACACATAAAATAACTAAAATTTCTATAAAAATATAAACAAAAATACACAAAAAAATTAAAATTAAAATTAAAATAGATATACAAAATACACATAAAATTAGGTAAATTTGTATTGAGATACATATACAAAATACACATAAAATAATGTAAATTTGTTTATAAATATACATACAAATCAACATAAAATAACGTAAATTTGTATAAAAAACACAAATGCACATAAAATAAAGTAAATTTGTATAAAAATATATACACAAAACACACATTAAATAATGTAAATGCGTATAAAAATATGTATACAAAATACACATGAAATAATCTAAACTCGTATCGAAATAAATAAACAAAATACCAATAAAATAATATAATTTTGAATGAAAATATATATACAAAATACACATAAAATAACGTAAATACAAATACAAATATACATTTGAAATAATTTAAATTTGAATGAAAATAAATATACAAAATAAACATAAAAAAGGTAATTTTGTAATGAAATATATATACAAAATACATATAAAATTAGTAAATTTGTATCAAAATATATATACAAATACACATAAAATAACATAAATTTGTATAAAAATAAATTAACAAAATACCAATAAAATAATAAAAATTTGTGTGAAAATAAATTTGCAAAATACACATAACATAAATAAAATTTGTATTAAAATCTATACAAAAATATACAGAAATAACTTATTTTTTTATGAAAATAGATATACAAAATACACTAAAATTAGGTAGATTTGTTTTAAAATATATATACAAAATACCCATAAAATACTCTAAATTTATATCAAAATATATAAACGAATACATATAAAATAACGTAAATTTATATACAAAATAAATATACAAAATATACATTAAATAATGTAAATATGTAAAAAAATATATATACAAAATACACATAGAATAATGTAAAATCGTATCAAAATAAATAAACAGAATATCAATAAATTAATGTAAATTTGTATGAAAATTAAGATGCAAAATACCCATAAAATAGCGCATATTTGTATAAAAATATAAATACAAAAATATACCTGAAATAATTAAATTTGTATTAAAATAAATATACAAAATGCAGATACAATAAGGAAAATTTGTATTAAAATAGTTATGCAAAATACACATAAAATAATGTAAATTAGTTTCAAAATATATATACGAATACACATAAAATAACGTAAATTTCTAAAAAAAAAAAAAATTTTAAACTACTTTTGTGTATTTTTGTATATAGTTTCATACAAATTTACGTTATTATATGTGTATTTTGTATATTTATTTTCTTACAAATACACATTCTTTTATTGTTATTTTTTTATCTATATTGATACGAATTTACATTATTTAATGTGTATTTTATATATATATATATATATATATATATATATATATATATCTATATATCTATATATATATATATATATATATATATACAAAATACACATAAACTAATGTAAATCTGTGTAAGAAAAAAAATATATATATATGTGGATATATATATATATATATATATATATATATATATATATATATATATATATATATAAAATACACACACAATAAGGTAAATTGCATCAAATATAAATAAAAAATAATAATAAAAGAATGTGTATTTGTATGAAATTAAATATACAAAATACATAATAACGTAAATTTGTATGAAATTATATACAAAATACACAGAAGTAATTTAAATTTTCTGAAATACAAATATACACCTAAAATAAGCTAAACTTGAATTGTTTAAATATATATATATATATATATATATATATATATATATATATATATATATATATATATATATATATATATATATATATATATATATATATATATATATATATATATATATATATATATATATATATATATATATATATATATATATATATATATATATATATATATATATATATATATATATATATATATATATATCAACACACATCTATCAACGTAAATCAGAAAACATATAAACAAAATACACATTAAATAATGTAAATACGTAATTGTAATTTTTTTTTTTTACAACTAAGGAAGCAGCTCAAAGGCACACAAAAAAGGAAACAATAATATAAAAAAAAAACGCCACTCGGTACTCTTAAAAATAATCAAAAGAGATGGGCAAAAGAGAGGTCAATTTCGGGAGGAGAGGTGTCCTGATACCATTCTCTTTAAAGAGTTCAAGTCGTAGGCAGGAGGAAATACAGGTGAAGTTAGATTGTTCCAGAGTTTACCAGCGTGAAGGATGAAAGAGTGAAGATGCTGGTTAACTCTTGCATAAGGTGTTTGGACAGTATAGGAATGAGCATGAGTAGAAAGTCGTGTGCAGCGGGGCCGCGGGAGGGGGGAGGCATGCAGTTAGCAAGTTCAGAAGAGCAGTCAGCGTGGAAATATCGATAGAAGATAGAAAGAGAGGCAACATCGCGACGGAATTTAAGAGGTAGAAGACTATCAGTAGGAGGAGGAGAGCTGATGAGACGAAGAGCCTCAGACTCCACTCTGTCCAGAAGAGGCGGAGACGATACAGAACGCCCAACCTCGAGGAAGCTGATTTAGCAAGAGAGGAGATGTGAAGTTTCCAGTTGAGATTTTGAGTTGAGGGTAGACCGAGGATGTTTAGTGTTGAAGATGGTCATAGCTGAGTGTTGTCGAAGAATAGGGGATAGGTGTTTGAAAGATTGTGTCGAGTTGATAGGTGGAGAAATTGAGTTTTTGAGGCATTGAAGAACACAAAGTTCCTTCTGCCCCAATCGGAAATGATAGCAAGGTCTGAGGTTAAGTGATCTGCAGCCTCCAGTCTGGAGTCGTGTACTTCCTGTTGTGATGGTCTTCTATTGTAAGAAGTTGAATAATGCAGAGTGGAGTCGTCGGCGTATGACTGTACAGGACAGTTTGTTATGGAAAGAAGATCATTGATGAATAACAGGAAGAGAGTGGGTGATAGGACAGAGCCCTGTGGAACACCACTGTTGATAGGTTTAAGGGAAGAACAGTGACCGTCTACCACCGCAGAGATAGAACGGCCGGAAAGGAAACTGGAGATAAAGGAACAGAGAAAGGGATAGAATCCGAAAGAGGGCAGTTTAGAAAGCAAAGACTTGTGCCAGACTCTAGCGAAGGCTTTCGATATGTCTAGCGCAACAGAGAAAGTTTCACCGAAACGGCTAAGAGAGGATAACCAAGAGTCAGTTAAGAGAGCAAGAAGATCGTCAGTTGAACGCCCCTTGCGGAACCCATACTGGCGATCAGATAGAAGGTTAGACGTGGAAAGGTGCTTTTGAAACTTCCGGTTAAGGATTGATTCAAAAGCTTTAGATATACATGAAAGTAAAGCTATAGGGCGGTAGTTTGAGGGATTGGAACGGTCACCCTTCTTAGGCACAGGCTGTACAAAGGCATACTTCCAGCAGGAAGGAAAGGTAGATGTTGATAGGCAGAGACGAAAGAGTTTGACCAGGCAGGGTGTCAGCACGGAAGCACAGTTTTTAAGGACAATAGGAGGCACTCCATCAGGTCCATAAGCCTTCTGAGAGTTGAGGCCAGAGAGGGCATAGAAAACATAATTTGGAAGAATCTTAATAACAGGCATAAAGGAGTCAGAGGGGGGATGAGTAGGAGGAATATGCCCAGAATCGTCCAGGCTGGAGTTCTTACAGAAAGTTTGAGCGAAGAATTCAGCCTTAGAGACAGATGAGACGGCAGTGCTGCCGTCAGGGTTAAGGAGAGGAGGGAAAGAGGAAGAAGTGAAATTGGAGGAGATATTTTTGACTAGATGCCAGAAGTCACGGGAAGAATTAGAAGAAGCAAGGTGTTGACATTTTCTATTGCTAAAATAAGTTTTGGTAAGTCGGAGAATAGATTTTGGACGATTCCGGGCTGAAATGTAAAGGTCATAGTTAGCGGGAGTTCGAAGGCTCTGGAACCTTTTGTGAGCTGCCTCTCTATCTTTAATAGCACGAGAACAAGCATGATTAAACCAAGGCTTTTTAGCATGAGGAGTAGAGAAAGAACGTGGAATGTATGCCTCCATTCCAGAGACAATCACCTCTGAGATGCGCTGGGTACACACAGAGAGGTCTCTCTCCTGGAAGCAGTAATCATTCCACGGGAAATCGGAAAAGAACATCCTCAGGTCATCCCACCGAGCTGAAGCAAAATGCCAGAAGCATCGCCTCTTCGGTGGGTCCAGAGGATGTACAGGAGCGATAGGACAGGAAACAGAAATAAGGTTATGATCGGAGGAGCCCAACGGAGAGAACAGTTTGACAAAGTAAGCAGAAGGATTAGAGGTAAGGAAGAGGTTTAGAATGTTGGGCCTGTCTCCAAGACGGTCGGGAATACGTGTAGGGTGCTGAACCAACTGCTCTAGGTCGTTGAGGAGAGCAAAGTTGTAGGCTTGTTCGCCAGGCTGGTCAGTGAAAGAGGATGAAAGCCAAAGCTGGTGGTGAACATTGAAATCTCCCAAGATGGAGATTTCAGCGAAGGGAGAGTGAGTCAAGATGTGCTCCACTTTAGAATTCAAATAGTCAAAGAATTTTACATAGTTAGTAGAGTTAGGTGAGAGATAAACATTTATTTAGTAATAGAATGACAATGAAGTCATAGCTAGATGGTGGAAAATTCAGAAGAGTCAAGGTCGTGGGCACGAGAGCAAGTGATGTCGTTGCGCACGTAGGCGCAACATCCAGCTTTGGATTGAAATTTAGGATAGAGATAGTAGGAGGGAACAGAGTAGAGGTTGCTGTCAGTAGCCTCAGAAACCTGTGTTTCGGTGAGGAAGAGAAGATGAGGTTTAGAGGAGGAGAGATGGCGTTCCACAGAATGAAAATTAGTACGAAGACCACGAATGTTGCAGAAATTGATAAGGAGGAGGTTTGAGGAGTTATCAGGACACCTCTCAAGTCGGCAGCCAGAAGGGGAATCCTCCCTGGGGGAGTTTGTGGTCACCCCCCCCCTTCCAGAAAATTTAAATTATTCCTCCTTCAAAGCAATATAACAGGGTGTACCACAAGGATCTATCTTAGGGTCTATATTATTTCTGATTTATATTAATGACATTGTTAATGTAAGTAAGAAATTTAAATATACGATTTATGCAGATGACACAAATTTGTTATTAGATCATGAGTCGGTAGCCAGAAGGGGAGTCCTCCCTGGGGGAATTTATGGTCACCCCCCCCCCCCCCCCAGGCGGGATATCCGAGGCAGTGTTATTTTTCGCCATTTTGAATTTTGAATTATGGGAAAAGGTGTGTTTGTTGTGTGAATACAGTGTGGTGTAGAAAGAGAGAGGAACTGTCTTTAGAGAGCATGCTGAACTTCTCTCTGGTGTTGATGAGACAAAAGGGAAACGGTTAGTGAGGACATGGGAAGGGTCTTTGAAGGGCTTCAGCACCCTCCTCGCTTCCCATATATCCTCACCGGGAGTAGCTCACGCCCGTTCGGTAGGTGTCTTCCTACCTCCTCCTCCTTTGGTAACTGCCTAACTAACTGCCTAACTACCCGGGAACTACAGTGACCTGTTATGCCGATGACATTTGTATTCACTCAACCTCTCCCCAATATCTCCAGCTCCTCCTTAACAGTTTATATGATGCATCTACTACTTGTGGCCTTGTCATATCTCCAGAAAAGAGTAGAATATTTTCATATCGCATCCCAAGAGCACTTCCAGACTTCACCATGCGTGGTACAGTTGTCCCTCACTGCACGCAGTACTTCTACCTGGGTGCACCTGTTCGAATAACCCCAGCCATACCTGCACGGCAACGAATCCGCCCCATCGTTCAAGACCTCCTGGACAAACTGCAGCAGCGCTTCGCCCCCGCTAAATGGCTTGCCAACAATGCCACTGGAATTCCCATCCATATAGCCAAGATGATCTACACCCTGTTCCTGGGCTCGGTTATTGACTACCTTTTTCCTGCGTTATGTCAGCTTCCACCATCGTCACTGGAGCCTCAAGAGATATTCCAAAACCGGGTCATGAGATTTATTCTCTGTTGCTCAGCCTCCACCAGGATTGTTAACATGCAGTCAGAACTCAACTTGTCACCACTTGTTGATCGAGTCTACACTAACGTCACCTACTTTACCGTAAAGTGTCTGCACTCACCCCACCTTGCACCTCACTACTCCAACGTCATCAGAGCAGCGCTGGTCCCAGACGCACCAGGACACTTGATTCAACCGGGTGGCTGCACCCTCATCAAGAAGGTGTGTGCCACTCTAACCAGGCTCAACATTGATGTCCCTGCTGCAGAAATCGACCCGACTCTACCGCCTTGGCGGGTACCTCTGCCAGCTGTTTCCTACACTCCATACTCCAAAGCTGACCCCCCGTCCCTTCAGAAACAACTGGCTCTGGAGACTATCGCCAGCGTGACTACTGTGGTTCCCTCCGCTCACCACCTCTACGTTGACGAATCTGTGCAGGCAGACGGGAGTGCAGCGTGTGCCGTGTTCTCTCCCACCATTGACCTGCCAGGAGGTGGCAGATGGGCCTATTGTGAGCTCCATGGCCTCCTGGATGCCGTGACTCTTCTCACTCAGGAAAGGATGAACGGAGTGATTGTCTGTGACTCCCAGTCAGCGCTTCACGCCCTCTCCTCTCCGCGACCAGTGTGCCTCAGTGTAGTGAATAGGATACTTCATCAGCTAGCCATAGCCCGTGATTGTTCCCTTGTGATAGCTTTCCTATGGGTACCCTCTCATGTTGGACTCGCGGCTAGTGACACCGCAGATAGTCTAGCAAAGGCTGTTTGTGCCCTGGACGATACCGATGTGCCTGCCATACCCTCTCTTCAGAGCTATAGACACTAACTGAACTCTGCCTCGCATGTCTTAGTAGTGCAACGAAGAAACGCTGAAAGAGGCGACAGTGTTTCCATAAGACACTATGAACATTTTGTTCACTACACCCACAAGTACCGTCCCCACGGACTCATGGTGCGGCAACACAATGTGGTGAGTGCCAGGCTAAGGCTGGGGTACCGACCGTTGTGGCAGGTATCACAGGTGGTGGATGTACGTCATCACTCCTCGTGCAGACTTTGCGACCTTCTGGCAGCCAATACCATCCGCCACTATTGTTTAGAATGTCCCGTTGTTAGACATCTGCTGCCACAGGACCAAGATTTGATCAATCTTTGTAAATATTTGTTAAAGGATGACATTTTGGATGAAATTCTTGTACAATATCCACACTGTGGTGGATACTGAAGGAACTCTGCATTTGTTTCTTTATTTATTGTGTGTGTGTGTGTGTGTGTGTGTGTGTGTGTGTGTGTGTGTGTGTGTGTGTGTGTGTGTGTGTGTGTGTGTGTATGTTGTCTCCCATGTACCCTGATGTGTACCTGATTCACTATTATTTTGTCCATGTTTATTGTGAAACCTTGTCTCATGTTTACGCAATATTGTATTTCCTTATTTTATACTTGTCTGACGCCCACTGGGCGTAATAAATTGATCAAATCAAATCAAATCTCTCTCTCTCTCTCTCTCTCTCTCTCTCTCTCTCTCTCTCTCTCTCTCTCTCTCTCTCTCTCTCTCTCTCTCCTGTTCCATCTTCCCGTTTCTCTGATTTTCACTCGTCCCTGTCCTTATCGACACTCACATTCTGCCTCCTTCCCGCTCCCTTTACCCTCTACTCACCCTCCCATTCACTCTTCCCTCCTTTTCCTTTACCTTTTTTATTACCCTTTCATTCACACCCCTTCCCTCCCCTTTCCTTTTCCCCTCCTTTCCTTGCGTCTGTTCCAGGAAAGCATGAAAACGAAGACAAACAGCCACCCACTCACATCACACGCTTCATAGTTTCATTCAATTTATATTAAGAGAGTCGCAATAAAATCTTGATTCTTATTTTCCCACCTGCCCGCAGCCCTTTAAACATTACCTGCGCCTCAGTACCTTCTGCCCAGGTGAGCCGCTTGACCGAGCTCACCTGGCCTGTCCTTCCTCTGTGCTAATGGTATTATATTTACGTAGAGTCGCTTTTTTGCTCCTTGTTTTTGAGACTTGAAACTATGAAGCTTTTTATTGTTTCTTGCATTTTCCTCTTCATAATTGCTCCTCCTTCTCCTCCTCTTCTTTTTCTTTCCTCCTCCTCCTCCTCCTCCTCCTCCTCCTCTTCCCCATCCTCTTCTTCCTCCTCCTCCTCCCCTTTCTCCTTCTCTTCCTTCTCCTCCCCTTCTCTTTTGTCCTCCTCCTCCACCACTCTTCCTATCTTTCTATCATGACAAATTATTCTATAAGTCTGGTCGGATTCGGCCATAACGAGCAGAACAGATGAAGTTGACGCCATTATCAGCACCATTAACAGTCTTTTCGCTTTTACTTAATTTTTCTACCCTCCATGTTTACACATGTTCTAATGACACATATACCTTGATGAATGCGAGGTATACATGTGCACGTCATTATAGCGCCCTCCTAAGTATATTGCGCTTGCCATGATCACTTTACTCCTGTTCTGAAACGTTTGGAGATATTTCTTCACTCATAGAACATCGACTTGTTTATATTGTCATATCGTTCTGCTCTTCGTCACTCTGCCTTGAGTGTGAATAAGATGAGACATGAAGTTGTGATATTTTTTTTATTTTCTGGTTCAAACTTGAAGGCAGAAAGAAGGAAGGAGGAGGAATGAGGAGAAACGGACGGAAGGAAGGGAGGGAATCACCTGGTCCTTTGAGAGAACTGGTGAAGGGAGGAAGGACACTGGGCACGGACGAGGTCTCTGTAATCTTTGCATCCTGCTCCGCCACCTGGCGTCCTTGTCTGTCTCGTCTGGTAATCTTCGCCTCGCCGTGCAGCTGCCGCCCATGCCGGGGACTTCGTCCCTTCAGGAGGCGTTGTTGTGTGTGTACTAACATGTTCAAAGGTGTTCTTTATATACAAGAAATAAGAGGAGGTCCATGCGAGCAACATGACAGATCAGCAGGAGGGAAGGGCCCGGTATATCAAAATTACTCAGTACATACGCATAATAATATTGTTCTTTTCAATAAGTTGTTTTTAATTTGTTGTTGTGTAATTATTGTTGGTCTCATCATTGGTGTTTAGCAAATACTGTACTTAGTACACCAAGTTTCGTAGACAGGTTAAAATCGTCCAAATTGTACTTTTGTAAGCACCAAATAAATCAAACTTCGTAGACTAATCATCGCGGGAAACGTTACTTGTGTAGATGAAATGTTAAAGTGGTCGTAGAAATCAGTGACCACTCCTCATATCACCGAATGGTTTAAGTCGCCAACATCCTGCATGTGCACGGAGCCTGTGTTCAAGGCTCCGGCTCACTCCGTCGTGACGGGCAGAAAAGATGCTTACGTATAACTACATTTGTGGGAGGAAATGTGGAAAGTACTGGAAATTTGGAAACAAAACATTATGTTCTTAAATTATGTTCTTAAAGCATTCATTTACGTATCCTTTCGGTTTAAAGAATTCCATGTACGTAATTTTATATTCTTGTTTTCCTCTGGTCAGGCAGGCCGTGCTCCTGCCGTGAGTCAGGTGGCGTGAGGCGGACAGGGCGGCGGCGGTGCTGAGTCTGTGGCGTCAAGATTCGTCAAGAGTGAGGTGAGCAAATTAGCATATTGAGCACCAGTGGTTCATCACATATTGTAAAGGGTTACTTGGCTGGCAAAATGGTTAGTTTTGTTTTTGCTTTCATCCGGAATTAAGATAACGAATGAATGGACCGAATTGGCTATACAGGCAGCGCCACACGTGGCCACTCAGTGAACTGTCAAACCAGTACTTTCCATATAACTCAAGTTATGCACTTGCGTGCGTCTGAGGCTGCCTTCAGGATACAAGGCCTTGGTGCCGCCTTGGTGGCCAACGACTGCACACACTTTACTCCTACCCGATTTCCTGACTTCATTATTGGACAAGGAGAAAAAATGAAATCGGGTGGAAGTGAAGTTTGTGCAATCCTCGGCTTGGGGAGACGGCGGCATCATGGCCGTGTATCCCTGAGACAGCCTCAGACACACTCTAGCCTATAATTTGAACTCTATGGAAAATCAGCTTGGAGTTGAGTGGCCACATGTGGCGTTGCCTGTAATTTTTTGTTTTTTTTACAACAAAGGAGGCAGCTCAAGGGCACACAAAAAAGAAAACAATAATAAAAAAAAGCCCGCTACTCGCTGCTCCTAAAAAAAGAAACAAAAGAGATGTCCAAAAGCGAGGTCAAATGCGGGAGGAGAGATGTCCTGATACCCTCCCTTGAAAGAGTTCAAGTCGTAGGCAGGAGGAAATACAGATGAAGGAAGATTGTTCCAGAGTTTACCAGCGTGAGGGATGAAAGAGTGAAGATGCTGGTTAACTCTTGCATAAGGGGTTTGGACAGTATAGGGATGAGCATGAGTAGAAAGTCGAGTGCAGCGGGGCCGCAGGAGGGGGGGAGGCATGCAGTTAGCAAGTTCAGAAGAGCAGTCAGCGTGGAAATATCGATGGAAGATAGAAAGAGAGGCAACATTGCGGCGGAATTTAAGAGGTAGAAGACTATCAGTATGAGGAGGAGAGCTGATGAGACGAAGAGCCTTAGCCTCCACTCTGTCAAGAAGAGCTGTGTGAGTGGAGCCCCCCCACACATGAGATGCATACTCCATACGAGGGCGGACATGGCCCCTGTATATGGACAGCAACTGTGCAGTACAGAACGCCCAGCCTCGAGGAAGCTGATTTAGTAAGAGATGAGATATGAAGTTTCCAGTTGAGATTTTGAGTTAAGGATAGACCGAGAATGTTTAGTGTTGAGGAAGGTGATAGCTGGGTGTTGTCAAAGAATAGGGGATAGTTGTTTGGAAGATTGTGTCGAGTGGATAGGTGGAGAAACTGTGTTTTTGAGGCGTTGAAGGACACCAGGCTCCTCTTGTCCCAGTCGGAAATAATAGTAAGGTCTGAGGCTAAGCGTTCTGCAGCCTCCAGCCTTGAGTCGTTAAGTTCCTGTAGGGTGGGTCTTCTATTAAAAGAAGTTGAGTAATGCAGAGTGGATGCATCGGCATAGGAATGGATAGGACAGTTCGTTTTGGAAAGAAGATCATCAATGAACAACAGAAAAAGAGTGGGAGATAGGACAGAACCCTGTGGGACACCACTGTTAATAGATTTAGGGGAATAACAGTGACCGTCTACCACAGCAGAAATAGAACGGTCAGAAAGGAAACTGGAGATAAAGGTACAGAGAGAAGGATAGAAACCATAAGAGGGTAGTTTGGAAAGCAAAGATTTGTGCCAGACTCTATCAAAAGCTTTTGATATGCCCAGCGCAATAGCAAAGGTTTCACCGAAACGGCTAAGAGAGGATGACCAAGAGTCAGTTAAGAAGGCTAGGAGATCACCAGTAGAACGCCCCTTGCGGAACCCATACTGGCGATCAGATAGAAGGTCAGAAGTGGAAAGGTGCTTTTGAATCTTCCGGTTAAGGATTGATTCAAAAGCTTTAGACAGACAAGTAAAGCTATAGGACGGTAGTTTGAGGATTGAGCGGTCACCCTTCTTAGGCACAGGCTGTATGAAGGCATACTTCCAGCAAGAAGGAAAGGTAGATGTTGACAGGCAGAGGCGAAAGAGTTTGACCAGGCAGGGTGACAGCACGGAGGCACAGTTTTTAAGGACAATAGGAGGCACTCCATCAGGTCCATCAGCCTTCTGAGGATTGAGGCCAGAGAGGGCATAGAAAACATCATTTTGAAGAATCTTTATAGCCGGCATAAAGGAGTCAGAGGGGGGATGAGTAGGAGGAATATGCCCAGAATCGTCCAGAGTGGAGTTTTTAGAAAAAGTTTGAGAGGAGTTCAGCCTTAGAGATAGATGAGACGGCAGTGTTGCCGTCAGGACTGAGGATTGGAGGGAAAGATGAAGAAGCGAAGTTGGAGGAGATGTTTTTGGCTAGATGCCAGAAGTCACGGAAAGAGTTAGAGAAAGCAAGGTTTTGGCATTTTCTACTAATGAAATAATTTTTGGTTAGTCGGATAATAGATTTGGCACGATTTCGGGCAGAAATGTAAAGTTCATAATTAACATTAGTTTGAAGGCTCTGGTACCTTTTGTGAGCTGCCTCTCTATCATTGACAGCACGAGAACAAGCGTGATTAAACCTAGGCTTTTTAGCGTGAGGAGTAGAGAAAGAACGAGGAATGTATGCCTCCATTCCAGAGACAATCACCTCTGTGATGCGCTGAGCACACACAGAGGGGTCTCTATCCTGGAAGCAATAATCATTCCACGGGAAATCGGAAAAGTACATCCTCAGGTCGTCCCACCGAGCTGAAGCAAAATGCCAGAAGCATCGCCTCTTCGGTGGGTCCAGAGGGTGTACAGGAGCGATAGGACAGGATGCAGAAATAAGATTGTGATCGGAGGAGCCCAACGGAGAGAACAGTTTGACAGAAAAGCAGAAGGGTTTGAGGTAAGGAAGAGGTCTAGAATGTTGGGCCTGTCTCCAAGACGGTCGGGAATACGTGTAGGGTGCTGGACCAACTGCTCTAGGTCGTTGAGAATAGCAAAGTTGTAAGCTTGTTCACCAGGATGGTCAGTGAAAGTGGATAAAAGCCAAAGCTGGTGGTGAACATTGAAATCTCCTAGGATGGAGATTTCAGCGAAGGGAGAGTGGGTCAAGATGTGCTCCACTTTAGAATTCAAATAGTCAAAGAATTTTACATAGTTGGCAGAGTTAGGTGAGAAATAAACAGCACAGATAGAATGACAATGAAGTGTTAGCCAGATGGTAGAAAATTCAGAAGAGTCAAGGTTGTGGGCACGAGAGCAAGTGATGTCGTTGCGCACGTAGGCGCAACATCCAGCTTTGGATTGAAATTTAGGATAGAGATAGTAGGAGGGAACAGAGTAGAGATTGCTGTCAGTAGCCTCAGAAACCTGTGTTTCGGTAAGGAAGAGAAGGTGAGGTCCGTTGATGAGTCAGGAATATTAAGGAGGGGCTCTGCTTATTATTATTAAGGATATGTCCATGTGTGTGTGTGTGTGTGTGTGTGTGTGTGTGTTAGCTACATTTTCCGCAACGTGATTTTTATATTTACTTTTTTTCACCTTTTTTTCTTTCTCTGCTTCTTTCTCTCAATGGACCGTGGTAGAGCGATTTTGTTTCAATGTGATCAGTAAAAATCGGTAGAAATAATCCTTTTGTGTAACGAAAAAGGCGGAGAAGAAAGGGAGGAGGAAGAAGATTAAGGAGGACAGACAGGACAATGATGATGATGAGGAGGAGGGGGATGATGATTATGATGATGAGAAGGAGGAGGAGGAGGAACATCATTAGTATTTAGAAGTCTCTTTCTCTGTATTCGTTAGTGTTCCGTTGCGTCATTTATGTTGTGAATGTTTTTGCTCAAGTCTTTGTTTGTGTTCTGTTTTCCTGATCTGTGGACACACTTTTTTTCTTTCTCCATTTTATTTGCTTTTCTTCTTGTTTTTCGTATTCCTATTGCTTATCATCATTATCGTATTTTTTTTATTGAAATACCCTTGCCGTGTTGGGGAGACAGCGTAAGACATAATTAGCAGATCAAAAAACAGTTTTTATAGTTCAACTTGTCTTACTATGGCCCATTATCATTACATCTATCGTTATTATTGTTACATAATTTGTTTTCGCTTGGCCCATGGCGCTGCTATTCTTTCTTGATGGGGTCTATTGGTATGTCTTCTGACCGCTAGAGGCGCTGGCAACTACTCTTGCTGCAGCCCGCCTCTTCCCGGAGCTCTACTTGATCATCTTGAGAAATTTCACATGTATCCCGGGTTCAGGAACAGCATTTGGGTGTCTTCTGGCACTCGGTGATGGCTTTGAACTGTCCGCTTGTGTCGTCGGGCGGAACTTGAACGCCGTCCTCCGGATCACCACGCCTACACGCTAACCACCAACCCACCGCGTCGTTATTAGTAGCACTATTGTTGTTTCTAATGATGTTGCAGTTGTTATTATTATTATTATTATTATTATTATTAGTAGTAGTAGTAGTAGTAGTAGTAGTAGTAGTTGTAGTAGTAGTAGTAGTAGTAGTAGTAGTAGTAGTAGTAGTAGTAGTATAATTATTATTTTTATTTTTGTTATTTTTATTATCATCTATTATTATTATTATTATTATTATTATTATTATTATTATTATTATTATTGTTAATTTTTTTCTTGTAATTATTAACACTTTTGAACAACTAATATTTAATGTTGCAGTAGAAATAGTAGTGCTAGTAGAGTTAGTAGTAGTAGTAGTAAAACTAGTAGTAGTAGTAGTAGTAGTAGTAGTAGTAGTAGTAGTAGTAGTAGTAGCAGCAGCAGCAGCAGCAGGAACAGTAACAATAAAATCTAAAGCAGTAGTAGTATGAGTAATGCCATAATGAAAGAGACATATTGGTATGTCCAAAATTCCTTTTCATTTCCAGTCATCCTTTTTATATTCATCTACACACGTACCGTCATGGACTCAAAATAACTCTTCCCTGTACCTCCATTTAGCTGTCATCCCCATCTCTGCCTCCGTTCGCGTTTCACCATTACCACATTTCACTCACTCGCGCCACAGCGCCACCAGTATCACCACCACCCGTGTGTCATTACCATCACAATATCTATATTTACCTTCACTTCCTCCTCACCACCAACACTATCCACATAATTTCAACATTTTACCATCATCACCAGCGTCCTCCTCCTCACTATTTTTATCACTTCCATAATCCTCCTCCTCCTCCTCAACATATCACCATCATCACCACCGTCCCCCTCCTCAATACTTTTATCGCTTCCATAATCCTCTCCTCCTCACCGTATCACCACCACCACCACCGTACTCCCCACCTTTACTCTCTTCACGTCCGCTGCCTGGAGCGCCATCTGCGGCCTGGAGGCTCAGGTGGTGCGGCCTCAACACCTGCACGAATACGACGTGTGTGTCGTATCAACAGCCTTCCACTGCTGCACGGTGCGAGGGTCGCCGCTGAAAAGGGTCGTCACTGTGAGGGGTCAAGAGGGTTATCGCCGTGAGGGTTCAAGAGGGTCGTCACTGTGAGGGTCAACACTTAA
>NC_066515.1:13629384-13702509 GCF_024679095.1 Eriocheir sinensis | reverse complement strand
GTATGACTTCGCCGCAGCTAGTCATTTGGCTGGATCCGGATTTCGGGTTCTTAACCCTTTATCGGCAGCTTTGTTGTGAGAAGTTTCTTCCCCTGGTGTTGAGGTGGGGGGGGGGGAGATTGCTCCCTCTTGCACGAGGGAGCACGGGCCCTTGCCAAAGGCGGCCCGTAGCAGGGAGCCGACAGACCGACTCTATCGGCGATCGAAATCAAGCCGACTAAGTCGGTCCGTCGACGAGGACTGGCGTGTCTCTGGTGTTGAGGTGATAATGGTGAGGGGACGGCGCGCGGTTGGAGCCTTGCTGCTTCCCTCTCCTGGGCAGGTCGCTGATTGGTTCGTCCCGCGTCCCTCGTGCGCGCGCATCGATGTTTGCTGGCTGCCCGTTTGTCTGTGCATGCTCGGTAGGGCCTGCAGATCTTCAGTCTGGATGTTGAGTTTCGGCTTGAGTTCATGGATGTACAACGCTTCCATTATTGGGAGCCGTCGCTTATCTTGGCAGACATCCAGAATTTCTGTGTTTTCCTCCATGGTGCTTCTTGTCATTGTTTCTCCGTGGGCTTCTCGAAGATGTTTTTTTGGGGCACCGGCAGATAGATGGAAACTAAGGCTCCGAGACAGCCTCATTGTCGTCATGCCGATATACGAGGAGGAGAAGACCACAGTTTCCTCTTGTACAGTTGAACCTGTATACGACGTTAGACTTTTGGGTTGTCTCTTTTTCCTGTCGGGTATTGTTTTTGAGTAAGAGGTGGCTCGTTTTCTTGTTTTTGAAGTATATTTGGAGTTTGATCTTCTCCTGGTTTGTGGGCTTCAAGTTCCGGTGCACTATCTGCCTCATGTTTCTTTCTTCTTCCTTGTATGCAGTCAAGAAGAATGCTCTGTGGAAGATGGTTATTTCCGGCTTCTTTTCCGTTGTTTTTGCTTTGTGCCAGTTGTCCATGATATATATATATATATATATATATATATATATATATATATATATATATATATATATATATATATATATATATATATATATTAGGGTAGGCGGTGGCCGAACTGGTAGCGTACTGGGCCCACATTCACCGCGTGATGGACGACGCGAGTTCGAATCCCCACGCTACCACTCGGATTTTTCAGTCACCGCCGAGTGGCTTAAAACTACCCACATGCTGTCCTGAAGACCACCCATCAACCCGGACTCTAGAGGAAGCCGTCCAAGCGAATCAAGAACGATTTCCGGGGGGCAGCATGAGCCAATGCAAGATGGCGCCACTATAAACACTCGCCTGCGCCAGAACGGGCTGGGCCGACCATCAGGCCCCACCTGGAAGAAGCCTTGGGCCGACCATCAGGCCCCACCAGGAAGATGCCTACCGGCGCAACAGGCAACGACGTAAAAAAAAAATATATATATATATATATATATATATATATATATATATATATATATATATATATATATATATATATATATATATATATATATATATATATATATATATATATATATATATATATACATATATATATATATATATATATATACACACACATACATGATTCAAGTTCTTTTTCCAAAATTAACCACTTGAATTGTACCAATATCTGTACAATATAAATTATCTGCGTTTTTTTTTTTTTTTCAACAGCACAGAGTAACTCAAGGGCAACAAAAATATGTAAAAAAAAAAAAAACGCTAACTGTTGCTCTCACATAGTGATAAGTATAGAGTGGCCAAAAGAGAGGTCAATTTCGGATGGAGAGATGTCTTGATACACTCTTCTTAAAAGAGGTCAGGCATAGACAGGAGGAAATACAGACGAAGGAACACTGTTCAAGAGTTTACCAGTACAGGGGATGAAAGAATGGAGATGCTGGTTAACTCTTGCATAACGGGTTTGGACAGTATAGGGATGAGCATGAGTAGAAAATCTTGTGCAGCGGGGCCGCGGGAGCGGGGGAGGCATGCAGTTAGGAAGTTCAGAAGAGCAGTCAGCATGAAAATATCGATAGAATATAGAAAGAGATGCAACATGGCGGCGGAATTTAAGAGGTAGAAGGCTGTCAGTAAGAGGAGGACAGCTGATGAGACGAAGAGACTCAGACTCCACTCTGTCCAGGAGAGCTGTGTGAGTAGAGCCCCTCCTCACGTGAGATCCATACTCCATATACGAAAGCATCTGTGCGGGGGAGAAAAACTGGCGGAGACGATACAGAACGCCCAACCTCGAGGAAGCTGATATAGTAAGAGAGGAGATGTAACGTTTCAAGTTGAGATTTTGAGCTAGGGATAGACCGAGAATATTTAGTGTTGAAGAAGGTGACAGCTGAGTGTTGTCGACGGATAGGGGATAGGTATTTGGAAGATTGTGTCGAGTTGATAGGTGGAGAAATAGGGGTTTTGAGGCATTGAAGGACACAAGGTTACTTTTACCCCAATCAGAAATGATAGCAAGGTCTGAGGTTAAGCGTTCTGCAGCCTCCAGTCTAGAGTCTTGTAATTCCTGTTGAGAGGGTCTTCTGTTGAAAAAAGTTGAATAATTCAGAGTGGAGTCGTCAGTGTTTGAGTGGATAGGACAGTATATTATGGAAAGAAGATCATTGGTGAATAACAGGAAGAGAGTGCGTGAGAGAACAGAGTCCTGGAACACCACTGTTGAGAGGTTGTGCTAGTACATGAGCGATAATCTTGTGTTTACTGAGAATATGAATAAATTATTGTGTGGTATCCTGTTTTACGTCTAATTTTTATTTCCCACTTCGGTCGTCTCTCAATCTCATGGATACCTGTGCAGCATTCTACCCATTCCATAATATATACAGCACAACAGTGACCCTTACAAGATATTGGCTTGCAACAGCTGTGGGTCTCTAGTTAATTACGTCAAAAGATCAGGCGCTTTTTCAGATTGTATGTGTACCGAAATGTTATACTCGTAGGAGATATTAACCCCGGTTTACACAGTCACAGTCACGGTGGTTAAAGCGTCGGCAAAAGCGCAGGAGAGGAGACTGCAGTGGTTCGGACATGTGCAGAGAAGAGATGAAGACTACGTGGGAAGGAGTGATGGATATGAAGGTGCAGGGCGGGTGCTGGCGAGGGAGACCCAAGCTGCGCTGGAGGGACAGACTGAGGGAGGATCTCAGGGAGAGGCAGCTGGTGAAGGATCAGGTGGTGGACCGTAACCGGTGGAGACGACTAGTGAGGAAATGCGACCCCATATGAAAATGGGAAACGCCAACAGAGGAAGAAAACACAGTCACGACTTTGTCTGCGACAACGCCACGATCTCGCAATCGTTGCGTTGTCGTGAGTGGTTTTCATGATGGTTTTCATCGAT
Organism: Eriocheir sinensis; assembly: GCF_024679095.1. Taxonomy (NCBI): domain Eukaryota; kingdom Metazoa; phylum Arthropoda; class Malacostraca; order Decapoda; family Varunidae; genus Eriocheir; species Eriocheir sinensis. The sequence continues at coordinate 13,699,182 of NC_066515.1, read as the reverse complement.
TCGTGGCCTGTCGGCGCTATGTCCTGGGCTGTGTCGGCGAAGCATCGGTGACTCTGCGGCGAAGCTTTGGCGAAGTGTCGCCGACATGTTATGGTCTGTCGGTGACAAAAATCAGTTGAAAACCGTTGAAATTTCAAATTTTGCGCGGCAACCGCAGTCGAGACGCATATTTATACCTCGAAGTCACTTCGGGGAGCACAGTTTTCCGCTAGGGATGGGCAAGTACCGTTAATTTGAGTACCGGTAGTACCGGTACCGAAAACTCAGGTACCGTTAGTACCGGTACCGGTACCGGTACCCGAAGGAGTATTTTTTTTATCTTAATGACTTCTGATGAAATTCCCAAATAAATTTCCTGTAAAGAAAACTCTCTCTCTCTCTCTCTCTCTCTCTCTCTCTCTCTCTCTCTGAATGAAGTGAATATTTATTTTTTCGAAAAAAAATAGCATGTATAGTTATTATGGATGTACTCGATCATAGTCTAATAACAATAACAATATTTATTAGCAACCTAAAAAAGAAAAAGAATGCTCAGTACCGAGTGATCATGAGGCTTCGCGGCACCATTTACCGGTACCGGGTGCCGGCTGAATAGATTCTTCTCGGCACCAGGTACCGGTACCGGGTGCCGAGAATCGATTCAGCCGGCACCCGGCCCCGGTACCTGGTGCCGAGAAGAATCTATTCAGGCGGCACCCGGTACCGGTACCTGGTGCCACGAAGCCTCATGATCACTCGGCACTGAGCATTGCCGCTAGTACCGGTACGGTTTGGATCTTAGTGACGCTCGGCGGAGCGCGGCCTCGCCAGTGGCCATGCGGTATGGGCCCTGTAGAGACGATAAGCCTTGAATGTTGTGCTCGGTGCTGAGTCACTGCCTCGCTGACCTCCAAAGTTCCCACCACTTTGTCCTGCTTTTCGTTTCCATCACAGCTCCCGTTTCCATTATTGTATTATTTGATTTATTTATTGGATTTATTGGATAATTCTTCATGTCCGATTCTTTTTCTTTTTTAGGTTGCTAATAAATATTGTTATTGTTATTAGACTATGATCGAGTACCCATATCACGGAGATATCCACTCACTGAGTGGCATAGCTGGGCACGATAACAGAAAACCTAATTCCCGGTAACCGATAACTGATAATGAAAAACCTTAACGGTGATAACCGATATTCGTTAACTAGAGACACAAATATAGGCGATAACCGATAACCGATACCCGATATAAATCCACAATTCTGATACTAGCCAGCGGTAAGTCCAATAGGCGAAAACGATACTATATTGATATTTCAGATAGAACAACATTGATGAATTCAAATTTTCATTATCTGTATTTTAGGAAACTTACAAAACCTTAAAACCACACGTTGACACGTACATATGGACGTTAATACTAGAAATGCCTGAACGGGTGTTGTGTTATTTGGCGTCCCCACCGTCAAAAATTGTTTATAAACACTGGTCTCTCGTGAACGGTGCATGCTCAGACCAGCAAGCGTAGACCTGTACAGTCTCACAAAGCTTTTAAACCACAATTAAGAGTTGCTGGAAGGCTGAATCAAACATATAGTACAACTACCACCATCCTCGCTGTTTCTAGAACGACACTCTGTACGAGTTGTATTTATATGTACAGAGTGTACGTCGTTCTAGAAACAGCAAGGATGGTGGTACTGTATGTTTGATTCAGCTTTCCAGCAACTCTTAATGTGTTAAAAAAACATTGTGAGACTGTACAGGTCTACACTTAATGGTCTGAGCATGCGCAGTTCACGAGAGACCAGTGTTTGTAAACAAAAGCGCCAGCTTTTGACGATGGGACACCAAATAACACAACACCGGGTGCCTTCAATACCATGACATGCTCACCAACGAATATGGAATATCAAATTTGAGGCAGTGAATAATCATTTTTGGGGCAAAGTTAAATGATTTTTCTCTATGATATATTGATTTTTGAGTAGCATAAAAAAAATAACCTAGTGTATTAATTTTCATACCCCGAAGTTTTTTCATACAACACCGGGCCACGCATGCGCAGTAAGGAGACAACATTTTTTTTCTGAGAGGCGGAAAAAAAGTAGCGATTATCGCTAGTTTGGTTACAAAAGTAACGAAGATACCGATATATATTTAAATAAGTAGCGGATGGTCGATAATCCGATTTTGTTATCAGCGATAAAGTATCGCGATAACTTATCGCGATAACGCCCAGCTATGCTGAGTGGTGATCTCTCTCTCTCTCTCTCTCTCTCTCTCTCTCTCTCTCTCTCTCTCTCTCTCTGAATGAAGTGAATATTTATTTTTTCGATAAAAAAATAGCATGTATAGTTATTATGGATGTACTCGATCATAGTCTAATAACAATAACAATATTTATCAGCAACCTAAAAAAAAAATCGAACATGAAGAATTATCAATAAATCCAATAAATAAATCCGAGCAATCTGCTACTGGTACCGAGCAATCTGGTACCGGTACCGTACCGTTTAGCTGGTACCGTTAGTACCGGTACCTGCCCATCCCCCTTTTTTCCGCCTCGCCGCCACTGAACAAAACCTCTCCAGCTAACAATTTCCGCCATCAGCATCTATGGTCTGTGGTGGGTGCTGGGGAGATGGGGGTTTTTTTTTCTACAACAAAGGAGACACCTTAGGGGCACAAAAAAAAGGAAACAATAATAAAAGAAAAGCCCGCTGCACGCTGCTCCTAAAAAAGAATCAAAAGAGGTGGCCCAAAGACAGGTCAATTTCGGGAGGTGAGGTGTCCTGATACCCTTCTCTTGAAAGAGTTCAAGTCGTAGGCAGGAGGAAATACATATGAAGGAAGATTGTTCCAGAGTTTACCAGCGTGAGGGATGAAAGAGTGAAGATGCTGGTTAACTCTTGCATAATGGGTTTGAACAGTATAGGAATGAGCATGAGTAGAAAGTCGTGTGCAGCGGGACCGCGGGAGGGGAGGAGGCATGCAGTTAGCAAGTTCAGAAGAGCAGTCAGCGTGAAAATATCGATAGAAGATAGAAAGAGAGGCAACATCGCGAAGACTATCCGTAGGAGGAGGAGAGCTGATGAGACGAAGAGCCTTAGATTCCATTCTGTCCAGAAGAGCTGTGTGAGTGGAGCCCCCCCACACGTGAGATGCATACTCCATACGAGGGCGGACAAGGCCCCTGTATATGGATAGCAACTGCGCGGGGGAGAAGAACTAGCGGACACGATACAGAACGCCCAACCTCGAGGAAGCTGCTTTAGCGAGAGAGATGTGAAGTTTCCAGTTGAGATTTTGAGCCAAGGATAGACCAAGGATGTTTACTGTTGAAGAATAGGGGATAGGTGTTTGGAAGATTGTGTCGAGTTGATAGGTGGAGAAATTGAGTTTTTGAGGCTTTGAAGGACACAAGGTTCCTTCTGCCCCAATCTGAAATGATAGCAAGGTCTGAGGTTAAGCGTTCTGCAGTCTCCAGTCTGGAGTCGTGTGCTTCCTGTTGTGATGGTCTTCTATTGAAAGAAGTTGAATAATGCAGAGTGGAGTCGTCGGGGTATGAGTGGACAGGGCAGTTTGTTATGGAAAGAAGATCATTAATGAATATCAGGAAGAGAGTGGGTGATAGGACAGAGTCCTGTGGAACACCACTGTTGATAGGTATAGGGGAAGAACAGTGACCGTCTACCACCGCAGAGATAGAACGGCCGGAAAGAGAGAGGGATAGAATCCGAATGAGGGCAGTTTAGAAAGCAAAGACTTGTGCCAGGCTCTATCGAAGGCTTACGATATGTCTAGCGCAACAGAGAAATTTCACCGAAACGGCTAAGAAAGGATGACCAAGAGTCAGTTAAGAGAGCAAGAAGATCGCCAGTAGAACGCCCCTTGCGGAATCCATACTGGCGATCAGATAGAAGGTCAGAAGTGGAAAGGTGCTTTTGAATATTCCGGTTAAGCATTGATTCATAAGCTTTAGATAGACAGGAAAGTAAAGCTACAGGGCGATAGTTTGAGGGATTGGAACGGTCTCCCTTCTTAGGCACAGGCTGTACAAAAGCATACTTCCAGCAGGAAGGAAAGGTAGATCTTGATAGGCAGAGACGAAAGAGTTTGACCAGGCAGTTAGTCAACACGGAAGCACAGTTTTTAAGGACAATAGGAGGCATTCCATTAGGTCCATAAGCCTTCTGAGAGTTAAGGCCAGAGAGGGCATAGAAAACATCATTTGGAAGAATCTTAATAACAGGCATAAAGGAGTCAGAGGGGGGATGAGTAGGAGGAATATGCCCAGAATCGTCCAGGATGGAGTTCTTACAGAAAGTTTGAGCGAAGAGTTCAGCCTTAGAGACAGATGAGACGGCAGTGGTGCCGTCAGGGTTAAGGAGAGGAGGGAAAGAGGAAGAAGTGAAATTGGAGGATATATTTTTGGCTAGATGCCAGAAGTCACGGGAAAAATTAGGAGAAGCAAGGTGTTGATATTTTCTTTTGATAAAAGAAGGTTTGGTAAGTCGGAGAATAGATTTGGCACGATTCCGGGCCGAAATGTAAAGGTCATAGTTAGCGGGAGTTCGAAGGCTCTGGAACCTTTTTGTGAGCTGCCTCTCTGTCTTTAATAGCACGAGAACAAGCATGATTGAACCACGGCTTTTTAGCATGAGGAGTAGAGAAAGAACGTGGAATGTATGCCTCCATTCCAGACACAATCACCTCTGAGATGCCCTGGGCACACACAGAGGGGTCTCTCTCCTGGAAGCAGTAATCATTCCACGGGAAATCGGAAAAGTACATCCTCAGGTCGTCCCACCGAGCTGAAGCAAAATGCCAGAAGCATCGCCTCTTCGGTGGGTCCAGAGGATGTACAGGAGCGATAGGACAGGAAACATAAATAAGGTTATGATCGGAGGAGCCCAACAGACAGAACAGTTTGACAGAGTAAGCAGAAGGATTAGAGGTAAGGAAGAGGTCTAGAATGTTGGGCCTGTCTCCAAGACGGTCGGGAATACGTGTAGGGTTCTGGACCAACTGCTCTAGGTCGTTGAGGAGAGTAAAGTTGTAGGCTTGTTCACCAGGCTGGTCAGTGAAAGAGGATGAAAGCCAAAGCTGGTGGTGAACATTGAAATCTCCCAAGATGGAGATTTCAGCGAAGGGAGAGTGAGTCAAGATGTGCTCCACTTTAGAATTCAAATAGTCAAAGAATTTTACATAGTTAGTAGAGTTAGGTGAGAGATAAACAGCACAGATGTAGTTAGTAATAGAATGACAATGAAGTCTTAGCCAGATGGTGGAAAATTCAGAAGAGTCAAGGTCGTGGGCACCAGAGCAAGTGATGTCGTTGTGCGCGTAGGCGCAACATCCAGCTTTGGATTGCAATTTAGGATAGAGATAGTAGGAGGGAACAGAGTAGAGGTTGCTGTCAGTAGCCTCAGAAACCTGTGTTTCGGTGAGAAAGAGAAGATGAAGTTTAGAGGAGGAGAGATGGTGTTCCACAGAATGAAAATTAGAACGAAGACCACGAATGTTGCAGAAATTGATAAGGAGGTTCGAGGAGTTCGAGGAGTTATCAGGACACCTCTCAAGTCGGCAGCCAGAAGGGGAGTCCTCCCTGGGGGGATTTAAGGTCCCCCCCCTGGCGGGGACTTCGAAGCAGTGTTGTTTTTCGCCATTTTGAATTTTGAATTTGGGGAAAAGGTGTGTATGTTGTGTGAATGTAGTGGGGTGTAGAAAGAGAGAGGAACTGTCTTTAGAGAGCATGCTGAACTGCTCTCTGGTGTTGATGAGACAAAAGGGAAACGGTTAGTGAGGACATGGGAAGGGTCTTTGAAGGGCTTCAGCACCCTCCTCGCTCACGCCCGTTCGGTAGGTGTCTTCCTATCTCCTCCTGGGGGTTCTGCTGCTGCTGGTGGACTGTGACGCAACCACAAACAGACGACGCATACATAGGTCTCAGCTGAGCCCAGCTGATGCTCAGCTGGGAGATCGTGGCCAAAGTTTTGCCTGATGGCGACATGTTTCCGACGCGTCGGTGACATGTTTTAGACGAATCCGCGACATGTTCCCGACGAGTCGGCGACATGTTCCCGACGCGTCGGGGTCAAAAAAGGCCGTTAAATTTAAAAACAAATTGTCGGAGACCGAGTAGCCGAATAGTAGCCGACGCGTCGGCCACATGTTTCCGACGCGTCGGAAACATGTATCCAATGCGTTGGCGACATGTTTCCGACGCGTCGGCAACAGAAAAAAAGTTTAAAAAATCATGGCTGTTGTCGGCGATTTTTTCGCCGTCAACGGCCACGATTCGGGGCGAGCCTTTGTCGTGACTGTGTGAACCAGACATTAGGAAACTACCAGATGATATTACGGGGAATTGAGTCTACTATCGTGTTCATAATACAATGCTGCGTATCATGAACCTAAATTCATTAGAGTGAGACTAAACGTATATTTAGATAATGAAAGGACCATGAAATAGTAAAACAAAATTTTATCATTTCTTATCCTTCAATTCGCTGTACCTCCCATAGTTTTGCTCTCATTGAATTATCAGTCACCGTTTCGAAATCAGCAAACTTTAACAACTATTTTGGTATACAAAACGTACCGATATGGAATAAGTTGTTGGTAAAAAATGCCGAGAAAGTAAAACTCCCCCATGTAGAGAGGCAAGTGAGAGGCAAATAAGCTATATGTTGCCTTGCCGCCTGGAGACCTGAACTGGCCAATCACGCTCGACCTGCTTAGATCAAGCATGGCTAATCACTTCCCATCCAAGGCTAGTGTATCGGACTGAGAGTATGAGCGGTCCAGAAGTGTTAATTTGTATATGTATTTGTATGTTACCAGAAAGAATATTCATATCAATGAGTGGGAAATTTCTGTAAATGGCACAGAACGTTTGTTGAGTACGTTTTAAATCTTCTTCGCATATCTTATGGGAAAAATACGAATGAATCCGTTATAAACTAAAGGAAGCCTGCTAATCATCGCATACCAATGCGGGGATGTGGTAACACTGAGTACGGGTGGTTACGTGATTGTCGACACACTCAGTGTTACCACAACGTCACAACCTCGTACCCTCTCACATTGTCCGAAGAAGTTTTCATTGGTTGCTTATATATCTGTATTATTGTATTTAGTTTTATTAGACCGAAAGTAGTTTTGGTTCCGCTTGTTCTTGTACCGTAGACACTCATTAGTGTATCCAAGGACGGACGACTTACCGTACATAATTCTTATTTTCAAATTTCGAATTACGCTGAATCGTGGAATACCGATGGAATAAATTTGTGTCAAGCAGGCGATTACTCCGTGAGATAGATTCGAGGTATAATATCCGCATAGTCCATAAATGCCTTCCCCGCTTATACGGACATATGGCACGCTACCGAGAAGCCGACCCTCATTTCCGGATTGTTTTTGGAGGAGACACTCCCGAGTGAAGGAGGCCAAGGAAACGCCCACATATTTCATGGCGTGAGCAAGTCGATAGATCCAGCTATGAAAAGGGAACCTATATGGAAACTTTCCCGGAGATACCCCCTGGTTTAACTTCGTAGGATGAGCGAGGCGACGCGCACCAACGGTAATTCACTAATGGAATGGCAAAGGGTTGCTGCTTATTAACAGGAGTTACTTAATGTATGCCAGTCAACCTATGGCAGATATCTTACAAACGTGTGTATCATTAATAACATTTTTTTTTTTTTTGTTTAGGCATTTTCAAAACATATATAAATTAACATATTCAAACTATTCATATATATATATATATATATATATATATATATATATATATATATATATATATATATATATATATATATATATATATATATATATATATATATATATATATATATATATATATATATACACACACACACACACACACACACACACACGAGAGAGAGAGAGAGAGAGAGAGAGATTAATAACGGAAATGCTTTGATATCATAACTTCCTCTGACCTTTTGTTTTTTTCCGTCGTCAATTATCTTTTTCATTTTCAAATGTAGTCTATAGAAGGCACCAGATATGCATGTATGCATTTCCCTAAGAAGTTGATCAAGGTATTCAAAGATTTGTTGTAGCAACATAAGAGGCAATATTTTGCTGATTTTCTTCTATTACATTCACTCGTAATGATCATTATTTTAGCCGCATGAAAGATCCAATCTTAAAAAGAAATTTAAATTTCTACCTCATTTTGGCAACTAAGATGTTCAAGCAGGCGATACGTTGTTCTGCATACACAGCTCATATAGAGAGTACTCGAATACAATTTTTGCATATAAAGGTAATAATGGACTCTCAAAGTTGCTTTTGTGTAGGGGATGAGGGAAATTAACTTCCGCTGCCGAGGCTAATGTTGAGCACCAATTAAAATCAAAGGAACACGCATTACCTGGAAAACTCCCTTACTCCTATTTCCAGCTAAGACAAAAATATAATTGGCCAACCCTATTCTGCTACTTAGCTGTGGATTTCAAAGACTCGGGAGTTGATGTAGTGGAGGTATCGGCAAAACTCGGTGGTAGTGGCGGTTCCAACGTGGTCGGGAGCTTAGTACGAGTACTCAGACTTGGTCTGGCTATTTGACGCTAACAGCCTGGTTTTCTGTCGGGGTATTTCTCAAGTTATGAGAATTTCGATAGCGCAAGGAAGGGGTGCTTCGTATGGAGTTTAGTATCAAAAAGTTAGACGCTGGCAAACCAGGCCTCTCACGTTAGCAAGGGTTGCCATGTCAGTAGCTGCCACGTCAACAATTGAATCCTGATGAAGTTCGAAACACTCTTCACACCGCTTCTAATTATTTTCCTTAGTATTAATACCCCCCCCCCAAAAAAAAAAAAATCTACTACCACTTGTTAATTATTATCTAGTTGCATTGCATTTGATTAATGACAAAATATACCATATATAGACGAAATAAATGCCACAGGGGACATTATAACTTTTGACAAGACGGAGAAGTACAAACGTTTCTCTACATATATGCTCCTTTGAAAGTTTTCCCGTTTTGCCCGTGGCAGTTTCTTGGCCATGTAGTGATAAAATATTTTTTTTCCCGGCAGGGCACCGTCCTGTACCCGCATTTGGAGTGTTGCCATAGGGATCCAACACTGTGGGAGAGGCCAGATGAGTTCTATCCCGAGCACTTCCTCGACGCAGATGGAAAATACATCAATAAAGAGGGGCTCCTGCCTTTCTCTGTCGGTAGGAAACACTTATTCATCCTATTGTTATTACCTAGTGTCTTGTCTTGTATTCTCTCTCTCTCTCTCTCTCTCTCTCTCTCTCTCTCTCTCTCTCTCTCTCTCTCTCTCTCTCTCCTTCATTTAGTCTAAGTTCCCTCCTACTATCTCCATCCTAAATTTCAATCCAAAGCTGGATGTTACGCCTACGTGCGCAACGACATCACTTGTTCTCGTGCCCACGACCTTGACTCTTCAGAATTTTCCACCATCTGGCTAAGACTTTCTTGTCATTCTATTACTAAATACATATGTGCTGTTTATATCTCACCTAACTCTACTGACTATGTAAAATTCTTTGACTACTTGAACTCTAAAGTGGAGCACATCTTGACCCACTCTTCCTTCGCTGAAATCTCCTGGGAGATTTCAATGTTCACCACCAGCTTTGGCTTTCATCCTCTTTCACTGACCAGCCTGGTGAACAGGCCTATAACTTTGCTCTCCTCAGTGACCTAGAGCAGTTGGTTCAGCACCCTACACGTATTCCCGACCGCCTTGAAGACCGGCCCAGCATATTAGACCTCTTCCTTACCTCTAACCTTTCTGCTTACTCTGTCAGACTGTTCTCTCCGTTGTGCTCCTCCAATCACAACCTTATTTCTGTATCCTGTCCTATCGCTCCTGTACATCCTCTGGACAAACCGAAGGGGCGATGCTTCTGGCATTTTGCTTCAGCTCGGTGAGACGACCTGAGGATATACTTTTCCGATTTCCCGTGGAATGACTACTGCTTCCACGATAGAGACCCCTTTGTGTGTGCCCTGCGCACTACGGAGATGATTGTCTCTAGAATGGAGGCATTCGTTCAATGTACTTTCTCTACTCCTCATGCTGATAAGCCTTGGCTTAATCATGCTTGTTCTCGTGCTGTTAAAGATATAGAGACAGCTAATAAAAGGTACCAGAGCCTTCGCACTCCTGCTAACCATGATCTTTATATTTCAGCCCGGAATCGTGCCAAATCTATTCTTCGACTTACCAAACCATCTTTCATGAATAGAGAATGTCAAAACCTAGCTTCTTCTAATCCTTCCCGTGACTTCTGGCACCTAGCCAAAAAAAATTCATCCAATTTCACTTCTTCATCTTTCCCTCCTCTCCTTAACCCTGACGGCAGCACCGCCGTCTCATCTATCTCTATGGCTGAACTCTTCGCCCAAACTTTCTGCAACAACTCCACTCTGGACGATTCTGGGCATATTCCTCCTACTCATCCCCCCATCTGACTCCTTTATGCCTGTTGTTGAGATTCTTAAGAGTGATGTTTTCTATGGCCTCTCTGGCCTCAACTCTCAGAAGGCTTATGGACCTGATGGAGTGCCTCCTATTGTACTTAAAAACTGTGCCTCCTTGCTGACACCCTGCCTGGTCAAACTCTTTCGCCTCTGCCTGTCAACATCTACCTTTCCTTCCTGCTGGAAGTATGCCTTCATACAGCCTGTGCCTAAGAAGGGTGACCGATCCAATCCCTCAAACTACCGCCCTATAGCTTTACTTTCCTGCCTATCTAAAGCTTTTGAATCAATCCTTAACCGGAAGATTCAAAAGCACCTTTCCACTTCTGACCTTATATCTGATCACCAGTATGGGTTCCGCAAGGAGCATTCTACTGACGATCTTCTTGCTTTCATAACTAACTCTTGGTCATCCTCTCTTACCCGTTTCGATGAAACTTTTTCAGTTGCGCTAGACATATCGAAAGCCTTCGATAGAGTCTGGCACAAGCCTTTGCTTTCTAATCTGCCGTCTTTCGGTTTCTATCCCTCTCTCTGTTCTTTTATCTCCAGTTTCCTTTCCGGCCGTTCTATCTCTGCTGTGGTAGACGGTAACTGTTTTTCCCCTAAACCTATCAACAGTGGTGTTCCACAGGGCTCTGTCCTATCACCCACTCTCATCCTGTTATTCATCAATGATCTTCTTTCCATAACAAACTGTCCTATCCACTCATACGCTGAAGACTCCACTCTGCATTATTCAACTTCTTTCAACAGGAGACCCTTTCAACAGAAATTACAAGACTCCAAACTGGAGGCTGCAGAACGCTTAACCTCAGACCTTGTTATCATTCCTGATTGGGGTAAAAGGAACCTTGTGTCCTTCAATGCCTCAAAAACCCAGTTTCTCCACCTATCAACTCGACGCAATCTTCCAAACACCTATCCCCTATTCTTCAACAATACTCAGCTGTCACCTTCTTCAACATTCAATATCCTCGGTCTATCCTTAGCTCAAAATCTCAACTGGAAACTTCACATCTCCTCTCTAACTAAATCAGCTTCCTCGAGGTTGGGCGTTCTGTATCGTCTCCGCCAGTTCTTCTCCCCTGCAGAGATGCTTTCCATATATAGGGGCCTTGTCCGTCCTCGTATGGAGTGAACATCTCACGCTTCATTCACACAGCTCTTCTGGACAGAGTGGAGTCTAAGGTTCTTCGTCTCATCAGCTCTCATCCTTTTACTGACAGCCTTCTACCTCTTAAAACCCACCGCTATGTTGCTTCTCTTTTTATCTTTTATCGATATTTTCATGCTGACCGCTCTTCTGAACTTGCTAACTGCATGCCTCCCCCCCTCCCGCGGCCCCGCTGCACACGACTTTCTACTCAAGCTCATCCCTATACTTTACAAACCCCTTAGGCAAGAGTTAACCAGCATCTCTATTCTTTCATCCCCTTCACTGGTAAAATCTGGAACAGTCTTCCTTAGTCAGTATTTCCTCCTGCCTATGACTTGACCTCTTACAAGAAGAGTGTATCAAGACATCTCTCCACCCGAAATTGACCTCTCTTTTGGCTACTATATATATATATATATATATATATATATATATATATATATATATATATATATATATATATATATATATATATATATATATATATATATATATATATATATATATATATATATATATATATATATATATATATATATATAGATGTGGGTGTGTGTGTGTGTGTGTGTGTGTGTGTGTAATAATAATAATAATAATAATAATAATAATAATAATAATAATAATAATAATAATAATAATATACGGTTTATTCAAGTAGGGCAGCCGTCAGGCTGAAAATTAACACTTTAAAAATACATTCAAGTAAATTTCACTAGCGAGAACAAGTACAAAATGAGAAGGGTGATGGAAAACGGGGGTCAGACTTGTCTCTGGGAAAGGTAGGGGTGATGGGAGGGGTTGGCTGGGATGGAGTGCAGTGTGCTCGTGCCGGGGGGGTGCGAAGGGGCGGATACTTCCAGATGGCGGTGAGGTCAAGTGCGATGTTAATCCTCAGGCAGGATGCTGGGTACAGGTGACAGGTCCCAGAGGGGTGCAGGTGGGCAGTATCTGGGAGGTCACTCAGGGATACCCAGGCTTAGTAAGGAGGTGCTAAGCCTGGGACGGCGAGACACAGGTGGTGGTTGCTGGCCGGTTGATTGTCATATCTGTTTCTCGGAACAAGTGCACAGCGCTGATGAAGATGCCGTACATCTTGCTCCAAACCTGAGTGACGAGGCCGCCTCACTGCCTGCCACCTGAACTGACCTTCCTCTGCTGCTGGGTGATTTCGTCCTCCGGAGGGTGTCTTCGGTGTTGTGTTGGCGACGCAGCTCTCACTACCCTTCCAGCACCACTAACACACTGCACTCACTGTATGTCTGTATAATGTCAACATTTCACGAGTGTTCTTTGTAATAATGAGTACCTTGAAAACAACGAGAGGGGGCGGAGGAATGGGGAGCGAAGGAGAAGCAAAAGAAAAAGAAAAAGAAAAAGGGTTAACAAACTGACCCTGTGACTGCAATGGGGAGCGCCATATGACACGTCTTGACCCCGTGTGTGTCTGTGTGTGTGTGTGTGTGTGTGTATATATATATATATATATATATATATATATATATATATATATATATATATATATATATATATATATATATATATATATATATATATATATATATATATATATATATATATATATATATATATATATATATATGACAGGAGGAGGTAGGAAGACACCTACCGAACGGTGAGGATATATGGGAAGCGAGGAGTAGAAGATAAAATGCCATATGTGTATCATTTTTGCCCCTGGCTATGATTATATACGTACGGCAATGTCGTTTTACGGGGTTGTTTACAGCGGAAATCGGGGACGGAAATCGGGAACGAATAACCGGACGTAGGGTATGTTAGACGGGAAATCGGGTATGAATGGGTGTTCGTAGGGTATGTTAGACCGGAAATCGGGTACGTAGAGGTCGCGAACCAGTTGTACCGGAAACACAGTACGAATGACTGTGTTGTTTGGGTACGAAGAGGTTGCGAAAACGGGCGGAAATACAGTACGAACGTATGGGATGTGTTAGGGTCCGAATGAGGTGATTGACCGGAAAGTATGAATGTTGTTGTGACCGGAAATGAGGTACGAAGAGGTGAGTAATGTATCTGCGAAGGACCGAAAAGTCAATGACCCGTCCAATGTTATTGTTTTGGATGGATAGGAGGGAGGGAGGGATGGGTGGCGGGTTTGAGTAAGATTGGAATGTGGTTCGGCCTTGTCCAAGGTTGAAGAGAGAGAGAGGAGGAAAGGAGAGAGAGAGAGAGAGGATAAAAGGAGAGAGAGAAAGAGAGGAAGAAAGGAGAGAGAGAGAAAGAGAGGAGGAAAGGAGAGGTAGAGAAAAGGGAAAAGGAGAGGAAGAGAGAAGAGAAAAGGAGAGAGAAGAGAAAGGAGAGAGAGAAGAGAAGAGAGGAGAAAAGAGAAAAGAGAAGAGAGAGAGAGAGAGGAAGAGAAGAAAAGGAGAGAGAAGGAGAAAAGAAAGAGAAAAGAAGAGAGAGAGAGAGAGAGAGAGAGAGAGAGAGAGAGAGAGAGAGAGAGAGAGAGAGAGAGAGAGAGAGAGAGAGAGAGAGAGAAGACGAAGATGTAAAGGTGAAAGAGAAAGAAAGAAAGAGAAATTATACATTATATGAATGACGGGGAGTTGTGGTAGCACGCGCAAACACTATCACAGTTGGAAATATACTATGGAAGATGGCGATGATGGGGAAGTCGTTACGTAAAATTCGTTACACATGACACACCTGCTTCCGCCCTTCAACCCCCCCCCGCTCTTCCCCAGCTTCCAACACCAGCTAACATAAAAAATCGTTGGACAGGACACACCTGTCCCCCTACCCCCACCCTCCTCTAGCAGATGTGATAGGTAACTCCCACTCTCCCGCGTTCGGCGAACAAAGCTGACCCCTGGTGGGGGATGGCTTTACGTCACGGTGTTGACTCGCCTCTGTTGCGGGATGATGGTATATTTCTCGTGAGAATGAGAAGCAATGCTTTGTGTAAACAGTGTTAGAGACGAAAGTCGTTTAGTGGATCGTGTCGGTCGTGTGTCGACAGTGTCCGCCGTGCAGATGACACATGTTTAAACATTGTGGGAGACGTTTCACATCTCTCCTTCCGTCCATGAGTGTTCTTCACCACGAGCTAACAATGCAGATAAACTCTGTGAAATATATGGAATGGTATTAGGCGGAACGCACCTGCCCCCCCTTTCCTACGTTTTTCCGGGCGTCAAGATAAAAAAAAAAAAACTAACACCGCGATAGCCTTTATATAAGGAAGAGTTAAAATGAATGGGATTTTCAGATTTTTATATATATATCTAGTGAGAACTAACATGCCAAAATCTTATATTAGCTTAATGCAGGTCGATTATTTTTTGTTTGTCTTAAATCCAAACTTAATCCAGTCTGAATAGTTAAACCATTCATTACATGGACACAATAAATTTTGAATTACGCTCTGTAAAAATACATCTTAATTCTGGATGAGAGGGATTCAGACAAGTTATAGTACACACATATGGCATACATGATAATAATAATAACAATAATAATAATAATAATAATAATAATAATAATAATAATAATAATAATAATAATAATAATAATAATAATAACACTGTTAAAATACATCTTAATTCTGGATGAGAGGGATAATTCAGACAAGTTATAGTACATACACATGGCATACATGATAATAATAATAATAATAATAATAATAATAATAATAATAATAATAATAATAATAATATTGCAACGTTCTGTGGATCATATGCACGTTTCTAACGTTTCTACTATCTAGTTACCACGTCCCCATCACCTTTGAACAACCCTTTTACTACATCCCATTACGCCAATGCTACCTTTCTGATTAGCGGGTGGCTTCGTGGTGCGGTGGTTAGCACACTCGGCTCACAACCGAGAGAGCCCGTGTCCGATTCCCGGGCGGAGTGGAAAAATTTTGCTGGGATTAAACCTTCCCATACTCATATCCTTGAGCATGCGAAGACAATGAAGTGTGAAAAAAAAACTTGTTTTCTCGTAAAGGAAGAAATACAATCACAATGGAGTAGGTCAAGCTGTACCCATTGCGTTTTTTTTTTTTTTTTTTTTTTTTTTTTTGCTACGTTACTGCTTCTTTTAGCGTGAATATTGCCACAACCTTCCTACTAAGCATACCATTACCTTTCTGCTACGTTTCTTGCAACGGCTCCTTCTCTTACCTGTTACCTGTGTCATACATCATATCTTCGTTTACTGCTCACAGTCACATAACCATAAATTTTACTTTTCGTTAATGCATATAGACGACACTGACAATCAATGTAGTTACACTTGAAGATGAGATGATCGTAAAAATCTAACTTGGTCTTAGTCAGCAAATGAGCAAAGATAAGACAAGACATTCCTAACTTATTTTATTTTATTCATACTTTTCTCCTTTCTCTTTTTTTTTTTGGAAAATCAGTATATGCAATCCGATAGAATACATTTATTTAGAGCATGTCAAAGTGCTAATTATCGAGAGGGTGATTTTTTTTCATTTGAAAAAAGAAAAAAACAGACAGAATAATAGAGTTCGCTAGTTAAGGCACTTGTTCTTTCCAGACATTATGGAAATGATTTTGATGACGGTAAAATCTTGAACTCCATATAAGCAGCGTAACTATGTTACCTTCACTAATTCCACACATTCATTTGCTTACGGGAGAATATAATAAGAAAGAAAAGATAGTTATACTTTGAGCTTTCAGAAAAATAGGTAATTTAATCTACAACTTTAACTATTTTTTTTCCTAGGCACTAAAAAAAAAAAAAAAAAATCCCATAACATGACACACAATTCTCAAAATGAATCTTAAGTACATTAGGAGGCAGAGTGTACACTTTTTTTGGTATAGAAAAATGATTTTGCTGGGATTAAACTTTCCCATACGCATATCCTTGAGCATGCGAAGGCAATGAAGTGTGAAAAAACATCAAAATAAAAAAAAAATACACTCATCACATTTTTTTTCTACCCAAATGTTAAATCCCACCCACACAATGAATCACGAAAAAAAAAACTAGGTATTGCTTTTTTCTCGTAAAGGAAGAAATACATTCACAAAGGAGTAGGTCAAGCTGTCAACAACACCAACAAAAACGACAAAAAATTGATATACTTTCCCCTGAAATAAAAATGATCTTGCCGAGCAAATATATTCTAATAATTGACCTAATACATTAAGGACGAGGTCAACAATACCAAGGGACTATAGTGGGTCCTATTAGAGAGTAATGTGGAATGGAACTGGTAATTAAGCATTCGTTCATTTGCTAACCGCTTTCCAAAGTATTTTTTTTATGAGATATGAAACTTGTCGTCACATGTACTGAAACCTCATTTCATCATGTGGTGAAGCACTCTGCCTCAGCCGAGGGTAGTGGTCCTAAAAGAGTAGCCTATTTTATCTTTTTTGGCTTATTTATGTATAGCCAAAGAAACATCATAGGGTTAATTCAGAGGGTGTGCTTATCTTGTTTCGTTGGCCATACATAAATAAGCCAAAAAAGATAAAATAGGCTACTCTTTTAGGACCACTACCCTCGGCTGAGACAGATTGCTTCACCACATGATGAAATGAGGTTTCAGTACATGTGATGACAAGTTTCATATCTCAGAAAAAAATACCTTGGAAAGCGGTCAGCAAATGAACGAATGCTTAATGACCAGTCTTTAAATCCCGAAACCTTCCAAAGCATTTGCTTGTGCTCACACCATTGCTGTAAAACCCACGAGAAGCAGTGAAGAAAACCTCAGTAGTGGAGTGCCAAATGACCTAGAAGTATTATCAGACAATGGGGACGGATTGGTGGGAAGGGAAGATGGTATATGATTTCATGAAAAGCTAATGCTAACATTAGTTCTGCTAACAATTGTGGTACGCAGTATTTATTTCCTTTATTATCGCTCCCTATTTTTGGGAGTGTTTTTACATCCATTTGATATTCATTTTGGTTCATTGGAGTGTTTAGGGGTGTCATTTGATGTGCAAATGATTAACAACCTAACAAACTTGACCCCCGCCAATCAACTATACCATACTGTGCGCATACTGTTCTAGGTTAGACATGGTTACGTTTGGTCAGGTTAGTTACCTTTAATATTTTACGCGAATTATGTACGATACGCTTCTTACTCTGCCTTTGTTGTTACTAACAGCTAAGTAGTCTATGACTGTGCACCACGGGTTTATGTCGAATGTGGCCACGTGGGTTAACACACCCATTTCATGGCTATTTTCAGGGTTATTATGGTATTTCCTTATTTCGTTACCGTTTCCGATTCTCGGATTTTTTTGAAGAAAAGAAGGACATAAGAACGCAAAAAAAAAAAAAGGTATGAGACCGGTTGGTCGGTACAAGGCATCTCCTGTGTGCCTAACTCCAGCTTACCTCACTAGCCATGAATTTATCCAAGCTCTTTTTGAATGTATTTACTATACTGTCACGCACAGCATGACTGCCAAGCCTATTCCACTCATCCACGCCTCTTTTGGTAAACCAATGCTTGTCTGTGTCTTTGTTGAATCTGAATTCATCTATCTTAAACCCACTGCTTCATGCATTACCCGACTCTTTAACAACCAAAACCCTATTAAAGCCCTTCATCCCTTTACAAATGTCAGTCACGTCTTCTCGTAACCTTCGCTTCTCTCGAGAATGCAGATTTAAATGATTAAGTCTATCCTCATATGGAAAGTTTTCCGTCCTTTGAATCATTTTTTGTCATCCTACTCTGTACAGATTCTAAAATCTTGATATCCATTCTTAATGGACTGACGAAAACTGAACCACATAATCGAGATGAGGTCTAACTAGTGCTAAGTAAAGCTTGAGGATGACTTCAGCGTTTATATTGGTAACGCACCTTTTTTTCTTCCATTTGATAGTTTTTAAACCCTTTTGAGTGTTTTGAGGCGTCATTTGTTGTCCAAATGAATATTAACCATAATATAACCATGTCAAATAGATGGATAGGTTATGCTAGGTACGCTTTAAGTCCTATTGAGACATCATGGTCACGCCCGTTTCAACATTTCATGTCTATTTTCACATTTTGGTATTTCTTTCCTTTATTATTATTTCCTTTTTTTTTCTTCCATTTGATCATTTTTAAGCCTTTTTGAGTATATTGAGGTATCACCAATCTTAACTCCGTTGACGTGGTCATATAACGGCTAGTATTCATTTCCACTACAAATGATGCTTCAAAACATTAAAGAGCTTAAATTCTGTCAATGGAAAAAGAAAAAGAAAAAAAAAACACGCGAATAGAGGAAAGATTTACCGTTGTTTTCATCTCTACACTCCCAATGTTCTTTTTTACGGAAGGTTTGAAGGGTAGTAGAAAATATATAACGCATTATGTAACGTGACGTAACGTAACGTAACATGTAACGTATAGCAACAGAAGAACAGTTGGTTGAGTAGAAAACGAGATGTCGGCGCGTGAGTAATACAATCTCCCCACTTGTCATGGTTATATTATGGTTATTATTCATTTTTACAACAAATGAGACATCAAAACACTCAAAAGTGTTTAACAACTATCAAGTGGAAGAATAAAATTCCAAAAGCAAATGTGGTAATAGAGGAAATATTCACCCTAATTAAATTAAAGATCATGAAATACTGGTATTAAGAACTACTGATCATAGTGTTCACGAGTAGGAGGATTTATTTTCTTAATAATCAGTGTTTTCCAGCAAAAATTTATATGAACAATATTCACTGAAACGTAATGTTTATTGGTTCATTAATTTTTTTTTTCTGAAATTTTACTCAATTTACTGTATATACTGTGAATTCCATGTATTTAGTTTTTGAGCAGCAATTCCCTTTTACATATCAGTAGTAACAAATGTACGGAAGTGGGGGTAACCGGAGTGGGGGGGGTACGGAAGTGGGGGTTGGGGGGGTCAGCGGGGGGTTACGGAAGAGGGGGTAGCTGGACCCCACCCCACACCCACCCAACCCACACCTTTCACCCCCCCACCCACCCCTCTACTGAGGTGACGGGAGTTTGGGTGCCCAGCGGGGAGGGGGGGTGACGGAAGAGGGGGTAGTTGAAGGGTTAAGATAAGATCGCGGGGAACTAGGGCTCGAATGACCACGAGATTATAATCACGGAAAAGGTAAAGACATTATGTTAATGACCAGGCTGGAATATGTCCCGCCCACCTGTTCCCGGCGTCTTATCTTTCCCCCTCTTCCCATAGACGCACATACACACACACACACACACACACACACACACACACACACACACACACACACACACACACATATCTGGTCATACGAGATAAAATCGCGGAAAAAATGGATCGATGACATCTCCATGTATCTGAGACCACGCCGATTGGAGTCTTAATGATTCAAGTCATTACAATAAACCTCATGTCATTAAGGACTGACCTGAGGAACACACATGCATGCGCACACACGCACACGCATATATATATATATATATATATATATATATATATATATATATATATATATATATATATATATATATATATATATCTATATATATATATATATATATATATATATATATATATATACACACACACACACACACACACACACACACACACACACACACACACACACACACATCTGTTCATACGAGATAAAATCGCGGAAAAAATGGTTCGATGACATCTCCATGTATCTGAGACTACGCCTTCTGGAGCCTTAATGATTCAAGTCATTACAATAAACCTCAGGTCATTAAGGACTGACCTGAGGAACACACACACACACACACACACACACACACACACACACACACACACACACACACACACACACACACACACACACACACGTACAAACGAACACACAACGCCGGGGGTATTTATGGTCGTCAAACCAACGAGCCCTTCACAGATTCTCAAGGAGGTCTCAGGTCAGGAGGTCTCCTGTTCTTGTTTCTCGCAAACATGAGGATCCCTGGACACACCTGTATCAAATGTTCATGGTGTAATAATTACTTCCCGTTGTCCACGCTCCAGCTCATAGGGCGACCTGTCTTCCAGAGGGCCTTGGGACTGGATCGAAAGATATACCTACTAGAAACAATGGTAAGTACTTAAATGCTCGCATTACTTTATATGCTTGTAAAAAAAAAACAGTAGCAGATGTGGATGACGGGAGGGGGGGTAGAGAGTTGGGCAACATATTCAATATCGACTTTAGTCTTTCTATCTTTTTCAGAAGATCGATCAGATGTCAGTTTCTCTCAACCAGACCCCAGCGATATTGGGAGTTGTTCTCCACGGACGGGTCTCAACGACGAAGCCAGTCAAAACCAAAGGTAGGCCAAAACCTTATATCTTCTGAAATGCAATATTGTTAAAATGTGTTTTACAAGAGACACATTTCCCATATTGTATTTTAAGTGTCACAGTAAAATATGTGCGGGGTAGAGAGATTCATAAAATTTCATTTATGTGTTTCATATTCCTTAAGGGCTATCTCCGAAGAAGGCGGGTCTGGTAGGCTCAGCCATTGCCGAAACGAAAACAAGCGAATACAGGAACAAACGGTAAGTTTCTACGTTTTTTTTTATTTTTATTAGGCACACCTCTGCTCTAAGGAAAAAATTGTTATTTCACTGGTCGTGAGGGATTCTCTCAACCAAACATTCTCCACAGCCAGAACCCAGCGTTTATAACCCGGGACGGCCAGCAACAACACCCTCACCAACACCCCGTGAAATAAGCCAACATTTCAACGGGGCTTTAACAACGATCGACGTGCCCATCCCACCAGCAGACAACGGAGACATTGCATCATATTTCAACAACAACACTGGCCGTCTTCGCGGGGCAGTAGAGTCTGTATTCCAAGGCTGCCAGCAGGTTAGACCTCCTTCTTTTAAAGTGCACGTTGACATGCATCTGCGTTTAGTCAGAGAAGACCCCGACGACGGAGTTCAATATAGAGATATGTATATGAGAAGTCATATGCAGGTAATTAGCTATGATGATATAGATTCATATGTACGTGAACTATCCGAATATTTTGTTAATCGGTTTGAACATGACATGTCAGACGAAGAGGGCAGTGGATTTACGTTAGATGAAATAGTTAGCGTAAAATTTTCCTTCTCTCTTATAATGCTGCACAATAGTATTGGAGAGTATGTGCCCTATCCTAAGGGTGTTCCAGGGAAAACACAAGTTCTCAACCCTTCAGGACCCACGGACTGCGTTTTCCAAGTTCTAACAGCTTATCGCTATATAAAGTCAAGAAATGTAGTTCCATCGGGCAGACAATGGGATAATGCTTGCTTGGGCTCTATTAATACAGGTAACATTCCAACCCCGGTATCCTGGGAAGACCTCGGTCGGCTTGAAAGATTAAATAACATAAGTATTCGCGTTTACTGTCTAGACAACGTTGAAGACAAAAAAGACGAACTAACTCTATTCAGAAAGGGGCTCAAAGATCAAGAAGTTGTTCATTGTCTGTTGTTGGGGAACAGACACCTAGCTCGTATCCAAGACTTTGACGCATACATGAACCTGTTTACTTGTCAACGTCGCGGAAAAAAAAAAAAAATTGCGAGATCTGCCTGTGCGCCTGTGTGAACAAGACAACGCTTGCTGAACATGTGCCAATTTGCCCAACGATGATCACAAGACTAAGATTCCCACGCGCGGGCTTTACTGTGAAATTTATTAATCATGCTAAGGCATATGAGCCATCTTAGTTAACATTCTATAACGTTGAGAGTATTCTCGTAGAGCCTTCATCGAATGTGTCTGGATGTGTAAAGAGACATCACTTTGTCATAGCGTATGCTTACATTATAGTGAATAGAAACGGATAAACAGTACAGAGCGGATCCTATTGTGGAAGTAATGCTGTAATTTTATTCATACAATGCAGCGTGCCTGGAAGAAGTTAACATTTTCTAAAAAATAAAATTAACATGACCGATGAAGATACGACACGTCACAATGAGCAAACTCACTGTCTTCTCTGTAAACAGGGTTTTTTAAAAGGTAAAGGAGTAAAACATCATGACCATGAAAAATCAGGAAACAATTACATTGGAGCTTATTGTAATAGATGCAACCTCCAAATGAAAAATCAAAAATTGCAGCTCACTCTCATTGCACATAATGCTAATTACGAAATGTCGTTAATCCTGCGTGAATTAACGATACCTGAATACCATGAATACCATGAAGTCATCATAAGATGAGATTTTTTGACTCGTATGCCTTTATGTCTGGTTCACTCGCGGCTTTAGCGAACCAATTCATCAGTAATGGGAACGAACCCATATGCACACAACAGATGTTGAAAAATGTGCCAACACCTGCGTTGCCATTATTGATCAAGGGAAATCAGGTGTTTTGTTATGACTATATGGATTCGATGGAACGACTTTCTGAGACACGTCTTCCATCCCGCGAAGATTTTTTCAATTCGCTTCAGGAAGCAGAACTTTCCGAAAGTGATTATGAACATGCTCAGAATGTTTAGAAAGTAGCTGGGTGTCAGAGCCTGAAGGACTATTTGTTGCTTTATGTAATAGTGGATGTTGGCCTTTTATGTGATGTCTTCCTAGAGTGGCGAGGTATTTTGAAAACCCAGTGGAGGTTGGATATTGTAAATTATGTTAGCCTGCCAGGATTTGCCTATGACTCTTTTCTGTTAAAAACACAGCAGGAATTAGAGGTGCTTAGTAGCCCAGACATATATCATTGCATTCAAACAAATGTGCGTGGGGGCTACACAAGAGTCGTGCGTCGTTTTGTACGCGCCAATAACATATACACGAACCCTCAGTTTAATCCAAAACATAATAGAAACACTTTCCTTTCGTATCTTGACTTCAATAGTCTTTATCCCACTGTAATGCAAGAGAAGTTGCCATGTGGGGATATGAGAAAACTAGATAAGACAGAAATGCAGTTGTTTTTGAACGGGGGCTTGGTCAATCAAGCAACCGATGGCGGTTTTGGATATCTCATTCTGTGCGATACTGAGGCTGTCTCACGTGAAGTCGTTGAGAAAACGGATGACCTCACACTGATCATCAGGAGACACAATATCACCAACAGAGATATATCGTCAGTCACACGCGAATGGTATGAAGAAGAAAACCGTCCAGCACCGTGTAAGAACATAAAACTGATTGGAACACATGCTGCTCAGGAGAAAATGCTGTTTGCTCTGCCCCTCCTTAAACTACTTATTCAACTAGGCCTGTTTGTTAAAAAAAGTGCATGCTATTTATACGTTTAAGCAAAAGCACTTTCTTGCGGACTTCATTCAGGATAACATAGACGCCCGCAAAAGTGCTACTTGCCCTATCAATAAAAATGCAATCAAGTGTATTTCAAACTGCATTTTTGGTCGATTCCTGATGAACGTGGCCAAATATAGTGAAGACATAGATATTGTCACCAACCGCGAAAAGTTTTTGAAGCTGGCCCGAAGTCCTTACTTTAAACGCGTTGTACCTCTCAATGATGGCCATGTAGTTGTAACTCGCCATACGAAATATTCACGGGTGAATCATCCAAACTACATTGGCTACTACATCCTAGAGCTGTCCAAGCTGCGACTATATGATTTCTATTACAATGTGTTGAAGGCTCATTACGGAGATCGGGCGAAACTAGTGTATTGTGACACTGATTCCTTAATAACAGAAATTGAAACTCCTGATCTATTAACAGAGTACTCGCAGGAGCCCTTCAAAAGCTATATAGACACAAGTAACTTTAGCCCCTCACATTCCTTGTACAGCACAGACAACAAAGGAAAGCTTGGATTTCTCAAGTCTGAAGTGGGGGAAAGAACCATCTCAGAATTTGTAGGTGTAAAACCAAAGTGCTACTCCATCCTCTTGGCAGACGGTGACCGGTTGAGTTCAGCTAAGGGCGTTCCAAAGTTCATAAAGAAGAAAATTGTTCATCAGCGATACAAAGACGCCCTATTCCAGAAGCAAACATTTACCTTTGACTATCAGGGATTCACAGTGCGCAATGGACGAATGAGTACAGTAAAATATCCCAAGAGAGGGATATCTGTAGTTAAGGACAAAAGATACTTCATTAGCACCTTGGAGTCACGATCTTACGGTCATCCCGATAATTCTATAGGGATAGAGGAGGAAGAGAAGGAGGAGGAGGTAGCCCAGATCATGACGCTGTCAAACGAAGAAAATTTGGAGGAAGGCGATGAAAGAGGCATAACAGAAGCGAGACTAGCCGAGGTAATGGGTGGGCAAGAGATCGGTGAAATGGGAGAACAAGAAGAAACCTCTGAATTGTGGGGAGAACGGGATGTGCTGGCCGAGCAATATTTTCCCTCGATAAAACAGGTAGAGACGGATGATGACATGTTAATGCTAGCCGCGGAACAGGAAAAAATAAATCAAATGCTCTCATCATCCCCCCTTGAATATATGCTAGAAGATACAGTCTTTTCAGAATAAATTGTAGTTGTTTATAAGATAAGGACTGGTGTGAATGTTGTATATAGTTATTATAGTGTAAGAATTTGCCTGCTATTTTTATGTTAAATATAAAATATATGTAAATATATTCTGTATACAAGGACTAATGTTGGAGCCAATGATATTATAAAATTGCACATGATGAATCTGGAATCATAATTTGACCAAATTCCAATAAATATTGAGTTTGTTTGACTTGTTTATATGTCCTTTATCAAAAAAAAGGATGAAAAATAACACAATAATTGTCTTAAAGTTTATTCGATTTGTGGAAACATATGAAAAAAACGCTTTTATGTTTCGATCCGGCTCATACATAAAAGACTGCCCGCCAAATAAGGCGGCGGCGGCGGGGGAGGCAGCGGGCGCTGCGGACGCTGCGACGACAGGATGCGACAGGATTGCGCGCGGAACGGGGCACGGCGGGGCGGGCCGGGGCGGGGGCAGCACGGGGTAGTGGCGGTGACGAGTGAGGACCTGTGTGTGGAGCCAGACCTCTGATTTAAGCACGGTATACAACCTCCTTCCCCCCCCCCCCCCTTCACTTCAATATGAAAAAATCAATAAAGTCAATACTTACTTTTTATGAACACGTGTTAAATGTTTGATGACATACGGGCATTATAAACTTGCTGTAAGCGAATCTCATCACGTGTTCGTCATTCCTCGAATATTCGGTCTTGGAAAACTCCATACATATTTTTTCAAGAGTTTCTCTTACACCCAAGTGTGAGACATTGTAGGCAAAGTATATGGCATAAGCCCTGCACACATCGCTTCGCGTGCTTTGAAGTCGAAATGCATTTTTATACATACTGAGCCCGGAGTAATCAATATATTTAAAATGATCAGAGTATAATTTTGGATCGAGAGCATAACTATCTAGGAACACTGCCATGCCCGGTTCATAGTAGAGACAAATCCAGTGTCCCATTTCTCTTTTAGAATAACTTGGTAGCGTATTGACGATGCACACTATAGGTTTTCTATATCGAGGTATAGAGTTTACTTCGTCTGCCAATAACACGCCTAAAAACAAGGCCTGCTTTCCTATGTGCCCCCTCAATCCTCTTTCAATCTCCATGTTGTTCATCGCACAGCCGCTTCAAGCGCGCACATCACACTGCAGCCGTCTTTCAGAGTTAACTGTTATTATACCCACTGTTTCGCCAAACAGTATCAACAGACGGTTCCCGTTTTCTCCCTTGCTTAGATTCAAGCTAAGTCTAAGCCCCCCATTCATTTCAACGGGCAAATTATCATTCAAGTTTTCAGCACGCAAATCAAATGTGCAAATCAATGCCCCCTTGCCGAAAATATCCTTTCCGATTAAATGGTCTTTGTGAAAACCAAGTGCATCCAAAGTACGATGGTAGAGCTCAGCATAGTCATGAGGGAATTTACTAGGAATATTATACATGGTTCTACCATTAACACTTCAGCTTGACTTATATCGCCATGGCTCAAATACAATGGATTTAGCGTATAGTCGCCAGAATGAGCTTCCATGCTCGTTATAATAAGCGAGAGTTTTTCCAGAATAACATTACCCCACGGTTGATCATACGTTCCTGAGATTTGTTCTTTGGCTAGCACATAGGTTTTCAAGAGGGTTTTGGTAAATGTCGATTTTAAAAGATTCCCTGTGGCGAGAGACGCGTTCAAAGCATGAAGTGCATTAGGATAAGGAAACAGTCGCGTATAAAGCAACTTGGCTGAATCTATATGCAGACGAATGTTATCGCCAGTTGGAGAATTTAGCATCCATGCATTACTAGATAGTTCCATTCGGAGTCTAACCGAAATACCATCGAGCAAGTAACTGTCTAAAGAACTTATATCCAGAAGAAGCGGGGTACAGAGTTGTATACCCGCTTCATAATGGTCTTGTGTTGCGCGCTGGCATTGTCAAAGTATTCTGCTGTTACTTTGAAAATAAAACCGTTCTCTGGGATGGTAATATTAGCATTGGCTCCAATTGTATTCAATTTGTTGAGCGACAAAGTATTCAGCATTTTAACGTATGACGTGTACCCATAAAGTACATTATTGTCAACAGCTACATCTCCCAAAAAACATTGCACTGATTTGAATAGGCTGTGCGCGGTATTATTTGTAAATTCAACATGTTGAGCGTCATCGAGAGGAGTAGTATTGTCTGGCTTAGTTAAGCGTAAAGAGGTGTGCAACACCAATTTCCCCAAATCAATAAAACTGCCAAGTGTTCCAGGAATGAAAAATTCTATATATGTATCGGATAATTTCGTATTGAATCCAAGGTTAGTAGGTAAAACATCAGCATCATAACGGGAGGCAATCGTTGTTTCCAATAATATCATTTTGTTGGGGCGGGGAAACAATTCACTGACACCGGCGGCATATTGCCTCAGGGGAGAACGCGGGTCCCCGACACCAACCGCGCTGGTGATGCTCGCCATACTGCTCTTAGTTCAACAATGATTACAACTCGGTAAAGATGTCCTTTTTATAACACCTTCCGTGTGAAATATCATCTAGAACATTGTTTCCAAATGTTCGAGCTGAAGGCACAATGACATTTTTCACTAGGAAAGGGAAAGCTCTTTTAGCGAGTCCAGCTAAAACCGAGAATAAACCCCCGCCTCTGTGATAGCTTGGTTCATAAGAAAGTGTGACTATATCATCAATACCACTCCCTCGGGATGATATCTGTTTGCCATTCGAAAACAGGGTATGATATTTTGCTACGGAAGGAGGGATGAATGTAACCCGCATGGTGGCGAAGAGGAGACTGTCTTTTCAAATGGACAACATTCCTATTAATACAGCAAAATGTACTCAAAGATTCAACGCGATCGGATATGAAGTAAGCACGTAACAGGGTATCCTTCTTCGAAATGCATAGGATGACCTTTTTGATCTGTGAGTTTAATAGAAATCGATTCAATTACTTTGGATTTAAGGGACTTATATATAATTGGATGCACGCCTTTTGTTACACCTCCGGAGAGCGAAAAGGCATCAAGAATATTCACATTTTTCCCTGCATACCTAGAGGGATTGACAAGGTCAGTGTAAATGAGAACACACTGTACGTCACCATTTCTCAACAGAGGGGCATGACCATGTCGCGGAACAAGAACGGGGAGTTTTTGTTCTTCATGTGTACCCAAGGAAGAAAACACAGCATAACCTATGTTGGGGACAAAACCGAAAACCTGGGCCAGCCGCGTATCAAAGGAAACCTTAATAAATACAACTAGTGAATGATAACCATTGTTGCAGAACTAAGTTAAATAATCATTTGTTGAGCTAAATGCAAGAACCTCTCTAGAATACGCTAGTAATGGTAGTTGTATCCATCGACCATCTCCTTTATCAATGTCGTTATTATACCGTTAACACACATCAGCAAATACCCAGTGTCATTATATAAGATATTAGCATTAATAGCCTCTGACAGTGTGCGTCTTTCAATAGCTTCTGAATCTGGCGTTGGTCTTATACCACATTCAGGATGTGTACTACACTCTGGTTCACCCGGTTTAACAATGTAATACCGACAGGGAAGCAACACGTTCAGTAGACCGACTTCATATTCCACGTCCTTGTCTAATGTTAGAGTTTGTATATTATTAGTCAAGCTAGTGCTGGAATTAGGGTAAATTTCCCCATCCGCAATGCTGGTAACATATATATGATGTGACTCCATTTAGAGCAACCAAGACACTAGCAAAAATATTATAATTATTTCATTATATATAGAGGTAGACATGACGAGATGCCAATTACATATTGAAGGTAAATCATACTAAACATCATTACATTGTTATTTATTGACATATTTTACATTTAGTGATGTACATAATTATTGGGAAATTGTCTGGAGCTATAGTTATTTAGGATCCACGTCGACTACAGCACCGTCCCGTTTTCTTTTCCATTTGTCAGCCACAGCGTCGTCCTCTGTATACACCAGTTTTATCTACCTGTTTCGCTTGGGAGACACAGATAGAGTTAATTTTGTTTCAGGCTCATCTCAGGTCCACCATCTGTCCAGGATGACGCACGATATATATTATGCAGTTGGAGTTCAGCCGCAGCCTCTTGAAGATGCGGTTGGTAGTCAGCTTTCCACAACACGTAAAGAATTCCAGCGCTTGCAATATTGTAGGGGAAGACGACACTTGTAATGTTGCTTTTAATCACCCATTCTACCAGTTTTGTGATGGACTCTTTAAACCAGCGGAGACGGTTATCATAACTGTCTTCCTTTACCCCACGAATGAAATTTTGATCTCTTGACATCTGAAGATATCCTTGGTTTATAGGGTTATTTTCCAGTTCGCGGCCAGGAGCATATTGGGTCAGGATACACACCACATAAGGAAGATTTTCACTCGGAGAATAGCGAATATGCAGACTATCGGGAATACCACGATCTTCCCAGCGACACCTGTTCAGTTGATAGGTCGGGCTTCTTTCGTGGTAGAGATTACTGTGCAGGTATAATCCATGTAGGCGTCCAGTAAACCCCCTCTTTTCGTAGCAGGAACTGCAGTTGAGGGAAGAAACGATGATGGTCTTGTTGTTGCGGTAGATGTCATCGCCATGAGAACCGTCTTTGTAGTTGAACACGTAGGCGTCCGACATGGTGTCCTCTGGTATACTGGTGAGTGATGAATAGTACCGCTTCAGCTGATGGCGAGGGACGAGTAGCGAACCATCGTTGTGGGCGCTGTTAAGGGGAACCCGTCGCGAGCCGTTGACGGCCTGGCGTCTGGGAACCGCCGCTGGCGTGCAGCCGCCGCCGCCGCCACAGCCACGGGTAGAAGCTGGCGAGCGACGGCGCGAGCACCCTCCTCCGAGCAGGCGCTCAAGAGCAGCCCGTAGCTGAGCCGAGCGAGCAACTCAGCAGTCTATAGGTGGCCCAGAGGCCGGGAGAGTTGCTCGCTCGACGAGTGCTGGCCGTCCACTGAACCCCATCTGCTCTCTCTTATAAGCCCGCTCTGGGCACCACCGTGTCCGAGCGTGTTAGTTTTCGCCTCCGGCATTTCTCTCTCCATGACGTCGCCGCTCCCTCTGTATAAGCCACGCGTCCAACGCGGCTCAGTATCTACCACGTCCATGATTCTGTTTCTTGAATCACAATGTAGGACTGCACTAGCACATTGGAAAAGCGGATTTAATATGGAACCCATCTGTAAGTTACCAACGATGGTTGTTTGGTGAAACCAGATCCCTGAATCCTTTGCCGCACGCGCGTATTTTTTATTTCGCTAGGTAATACATCCGTGGCGTCAATGATGTGTTTTATATCAGCAATGTCGGCAATCGTTGGTTTTTGACTTGCATTAGAGAGTAAATTCAACATGTACAGGATATTGGAGGATCGAACAGAAGACAATAGGTTACCTCTGCTATCCCATTTTACGATGGGATTGTCTTTTATTCGTTCTAGCATCATATTGACGTATGGCACGTCGATACTTTTAACATACAGAGGTATTAAATTACTTATTTCAGGATTGGAGAAAATCTTGTTCTCCCTAATCCCTGTGACTCTAAGTTGCACGGGTGGTAGTTTTGTGATTTTGCATACACCAGATCGCGATATTTTCTTTTTTTTTGTAAGTTTTCTTTCTTACAGAGCGAGATGACGAGTTCAATCTTGTAGGAGTGCTTGGTGTTGCACCATGGGACGACACGACAGGACTACTGCTGCTTGTTGGTACATGTTCAGAGACCGGCATGTGATCGGTATGGGTCGACTGCGGGTTGAAACACGATTGGCCGTTGACCCCCGGACTCGTGGAGTTGGCGCATTTAGGCTTAATACTTGTTAAAACACGCTCAGCGGTAGACTCGGGGACAAGATAATACGTGCGCATTATCCAAATAATTTTCCGATCAAGGAAGCGGCAATAGGTAACATAGCAGCTCTGGCGCGTAGAATATCCCCTGTAATGGTTCTCCAGACAAATCTTCTAGGAGATAAGTTCTTGGGCGATTCTTGTGTTTAATTGATTTTATGCGAAAGAGCTCGTAAGTATTTTGCTGCGTGTATCCTTTATGGAATACAGAGGAACGAGCACTTCCAACAAGGCGAACTATTTCCCCAATTGCCAGTCGAGGACTGATGGAAGACGCTGGTTGCTTCGGGTTTTTATACACTGCGTGGAATTGCCGTTTGATTGCAGATGGGTCTTTTAAGTTATGAATATCAATGGGAGTTTGTTTGTTCTTCAGTCCAGAATGGGGCGAGCGGTTGTAGGTATTAACCATGTTTTCCAGCTGATCAATATATCTTGTAGAATTTTGAGACGTGATGAACTTGTAGATGCGTGCTTTCAGTGTACGTATGGCCCGCTCTGCCAAGCTGCTTTGATCTCACTTGAGTACACACTGCACAGCTTAATGCCCCGGGAACATAAATAGTTTCTTACTTTTCGATTCCAAAATTCTGTGCCCAAGTCGGTGTTTAATCTTCGTTAGCCTTCAGAATCTTTATTTTCCACCACTTGTTTAAAGGCCACGAGCATAGTATTTGCGTCTTTATTCCGACACGGGACAACTTGCATATATCTAGAAAACACGTATATGCATACTAACAAGTAGCCTATGTTATTATTTTCCTTTCTTATATGTCTCACGTCTGCTAAATCGGCAGCCATGATTACTTTGGGTTTTGAGGATATTATCTTTTGCCGGGGAATTTTTTTAGTCTGTAGCTTATACAATGTATATGTTTTATTGCTTCTCAAAAAGCTGAATACGTCATCACGTGTTATTGCCGGATTTATACTTTTTGCTTTCTCCCATAATTTCGCCTGAGAGCTTAAACCATAGGGTTCGTTATGTTGGGAGTATAGAGCGTGTAAGAGTTCCTTCTTCCTGGAGTTCACCATTGGAATAAGCGTTCACCTGGGGGTTCTCCAACAACGTTTGAGCGAAACTGTAGGGATTCAGGAATATTTATACCCAAATCAACAAGAAGATATCCATAAGGACGTGAATATACAGCATATTTATATATATCTACAAACTGGTTTGCCTTCTCTTTTCCGAATATTTGTCTGCCCAGAGTGTGAATTTGAGATAAATCGCGCTGTCTTAACAAGAGGAAATGAGAACAGTTCAGGCTAATATTCCTTGCATGCTTTCCACCCATATGTAGATTTTGAGAGGCAAATATGCTTGAAATATTGTTGTGCCGTCCGCGAGTAAAAGCATCAACCACAATTTTGTTCCTTACAGCATCAATGAAAATATCGTCAAGTACATACAATGTCCCTCTCTGATCAAACGTATCCTCGTTGGAAATTGGATCAATTATTTCTTTATTTCTTTGAAGAGGATGAAACGTTAAGCCACACATGACAATTTTTTTGAACTTGCTGTACAAGTTCCGATTTTCCGGAGGTGCTATATCTTGCAACTATTATGCGCGCAAGGTATTGGAAAATATCAAGAAGGTTCTCTGAATATGTCTAAGCCATAGCGGAAACTCTATTAATGACGGTAATTATTAAAGTATGATGCTTAAATAGCACAGAATATGTGTGTGTGTGTGTGTGTGTGTGTGTGTGTGTATACAACAAGAACAACAACAACAATAGCAATTACCCTCACTTTGTGTATGCCCCCACTTCCGTCACCCCCCCCGCTGACCGCCCTCTGACCGTCCTACTCCGACTCCCGTCACCCCACCGCTAACCACCCTTTCTTCCGTCACCTGCCCCCGCTGACCGTCCTACCCCCGCTCCCGTCACGCCTCCGTTCCAGTATCCCCCCGCTTCCGTACGCTAGCCCGAGACGGGGGTATGGTATGTGAAAAAGCGACAGCTACCCCCTCTTCCGTCACCCCCCCGCTGATCTCCCCAACCCCCACTTCTGTGCCCCCCCCCACTTCCAGCTACCCCCACTTCCGTACATTTGTTACTACTCATATCTGATCCTAATTAATGATAAAGTAAACCTGTAATCCAGTAATATATTCCCTATTAAGCTGTCGGTTTCAACAATGGTAGATCATTGATTGTCAGCCTGTATGTCCGGAATACTGTAGAGCGTGTCTGGTTCCTATCATGCTTAATTTGGTACTTGTGTATTCCCTTTTGGTAATGATCATCAACAGGTGAAAAGATTAATAATAAGCTAAGCACATAAAAGTTCTCCCCACCTTAGTTATACATGATTACGTGTCACTAATACCCTTCCATACAGTAACTAATTGGTTTCCTCCAATACGTTTTGATAACCGGCGGTTTTCTCTGAAGGCCCGGTTCAGGCACATGGTTATCTCGCGTCCTTTCTCTAGGTTTATTGAGGAAAAAAGTGTTCTAGCATAGTTATGACTGGAAATACAGAAATATTTTAGTCCTCATTGGTCTCTGGTTATAAAAATTAACTTTACTGGTGCATAATGTCACATTAATTGATAAAAAAAATGGTTCTCTAATTTTCCTCCATATCTGAGTGTTCATGTCTTCATGCGTTGACCGCATTAAGAAAAGGCTCCATGGTTTCCTAGTGTTTGGGTTCCATTACATGCAACTTTCTAATAGGATCTTGGAGATCCACTTATATTGTTGACCTAATCCTGTGGTTTACTGTGGTTTGGTTCCATTCCACACTACTCTCTAATAGGACCCACTATAGTCCCTTGGTATTGTTGACCTCGTCCTTAATGTATTAGGTCAATTATTAGAATATATTTGTTCGGTAAGATCATTTTTATTTCAGGGGGAGGTATATCTATTTTTTTGTCGTTTTTGTTGGTGTTGTTGACAGCTTGACCTACTCCGTTCTGATTGCATTTCTTCCTTTACGAGAAAAAAGCAATACCTAGTTTTTTTCGCGATTCATAATGTGGGTGGGATTTAACATTTGGGTAGAAAAAAAATGTGATGTGTGTATTTTTTTATAATTTTTATGTTTTTTTCACACTTCATTGTCTTCGCATGCTCAAGGATATGAGTATGGGAAGGTTTAATCCCAGCAAAATATTTTTTTCTGTACCAAAAAAGTGTATACTCTGCTTCCTAATGTACTTAAGATTCATTTTGAGAATTGTGTGTCATGTTATGGGAGTTATTTTTTTTTTATTTTTTTTTAGTGCCTAGGGAAAAAAAATAGTTAAAGTTGTAGATTAAATTGCCTATTTTTCTGAAAGCTCAAAGTATAACTATCTTTTCTTCCTTATTATATTCTCCCGGAAGCAAATGAATGTGTGGAATTAGTGAAAGTAACAGAGTTACAATGCTTATATGGAGTTCAAGATTTTACCGTCATCAAAATCATTTCCATAATGTCTGGAAAGAACAAGTGCCTTAACTAGCGAACTCTATTATTCTGTCTGTTTTTTTTTTTAATGAAAAAAAAAATCACCCTCTCAATAATTAGCACTTTGACATGCTCTAAATAAATGTGTTATATCGGACTGCATATACTGATTTAAAAAAAAAAAGAAAAGAGAAAGGAGAAAAGTATGAATAAAATATAATAAGTTAGGAATGTCTTGTCTTATCTTTGCTCATTTGCTGACTAAGACCAAGTTAGATTTTTACGATCATCTCATCTTCAAGTGTAACTACATTGATTTTCAGTGTCGTCTATATGCATTAACGAAAAGTAAAATTTATGGTTATGTGACTGTGAGCAGTAAACGAAGATATGATGTATGACACAGGTAACAGATAACAGAAGGAGCCGTTGCAAGAAACGTAGCAGAAAGGTAATGGTATGCTTAGTAGGAAGGTTGTGGCAATATTCACGCTAAAGGAAGCAGTAACGTAGCAAAAAAAAAAAAAACGCAATGGGTACAGCTTGACCTACTCCATCGTGATTGTATTTCTTCCTTTACGGGAAATTAAAGGAAGTTTTTTTTCACACTTCATTGTCTTCGCATGCTCAAGGATATGAGTATGGGAAAGTTTAATCCCAGCAAAATTTTTCCACTCCGCCCGGGAATCGAACCCGGGCTCTCTCGGTTGTGAGCCGAGTGTGCTAACCACTGCACCACGAAGCCACCCGCTTATCAGAAAGGTTGTGGGAATGTGCACATTAAAGGTACCAGTACGTAGCATTGGCGTAATGGGATGTAGTAAAAGGGTTGTTCAAAGGTGATGGGGACGTGGTAACTAGATAGTAGAAACGTTAGAAACGTGCATATGATCCACAGAACGTTGCAATATTATTATTATTATTATTATTATTATTATTATTATTATTATTATTATTATTATTATCATGTATGCCAAGTGTGTGTACTATAACTTGTCTGAATTATCACTCTCATCCAGAATTAAGATGTATTTTAACAGTGTTATTATTATTATTATTATTATTATTATTATTATTATTATTATTATTATTATTATTATTATTATTATTATCATGTATGCCATATGTGTGTACTATAACTTGTCTGAATCCCTCTCATCCAGAATTAAGATGTATTTTTAGAGTGTAATTCAAAATTTATTGTGTCCATGTAATGGTTTAACTATTCAGACTGGATTAAGTTCGGATTTAAGACAAACGAAAAATAATCGACCTGCATTAAGCTAATATAAGATTTTGGCATGTTAGTTTCTCACTAGATATCAATAAAAATCAGAAAATCCCATTCATTTTAACTATTCCTTATGTAAAGACTATCGCGGTCAACTTTGTTCGCCTAACGCGGGAGAGTGGGAGTTACCTATCACATCTGCTAGAGGAGGGTGGGGATGGGGCGGACAGGTGTGTCCTGTTCAACGACTTTTTATGTTAGCTGGTATGGGAAGCTGGGAAGGGGAGGGGGGGGGGTGAAGGGCGGAAGCAGGTGTGTCATGTGTAACGAATTTTACGTAACGACTTTCCCATCATCGCCATCTTCCATAGTATATTTCCAACTGTGATAGTGTTTGCGCGTGCTACCACAACTCCCCGTCATTCATATAATGTATAATTTCTCTTTCTTTCTTTCTCTTTCACCTTTACATCTTCGTCTTCTCTCTCTCTCTCTCTCTCTCTCTCTCTCTCTCTCTCTCTCTCTCTCTCTCTCTCTCTCTCTCTCTCTCTCGCTCACTCTCTCTCTCTCTCTCTCTCTCTCTCTCTCTCTCTCTTCTTTCTCTTCTCTTCTCTCTTTTCTCTTTCTCTTTCTCTCTCTCTCTCTCTCTTTCTCTCTCTCTCTCCTTTCTCTCTCTCTCTCTCTCTCTCTCTCTCTCTCTCTCTCTCTCTCTCTCTCTCTCTCTCTCTCTCTCTCTCTCTCTCTCTCTCTCTCTCTCTCTCTCTCTCTCCTTTTCTTCTCTTCCTCTCCTTTTCTCTTCTCTCTTCCTCTCCTTTTCTCTTTTCTCTTCCTCTCCTTTCCTCCTCTCTTTCTTTCTCTCTCCTTTCCTCCTATCTTTCTCTCTCTCTCCTTTCATCCTCTCTTTCTCTCTCTCTCTCCTTTCCACCTCTCTCTCTCCTTTTCTTTCTTCCTTTTCTCACTTTTCTCTTTCTCTTCCTCTCCTTTTCTCCTCTTTCTCTCTCTCCTTGCTATCCTGCCTTTGTGTTATTAGTGTACTTATGTATATGTAATGCCTCAACTCTATATTTTAACTTTTATGTGACATATAATTCACTATCATCATCTTCCCAAAATAAAAGATACAGTTACCTCTTTCTTTCTAAAAGACAGGTTTTAATATATCTAACTTCTTAACTTTACTGTGTATGATTAATCTCAAACTCTGTTACCATGCGTGTGTGTGTGTGTGTGTGTGTGTGTGTGTGTGTGTATGCAAAGCTAACAGGTAACAAAGGCATTAACTGTTATTAAGTATAACATCTCAGCATGGCGTCACTGCTTACTTCACGCTCCTCTAAGACAGAACGGGCATGGCGCGGCCCATGTCTCGCCATCTGGACTCGTCACCTCCACCAATCGCGCCGCACATCCTCGCTCCCTCCCCGCAGCATGTCACCGCAGTCCCTCTCTGTCCGCCCCACGCTCCTGCCCGCCAAACAACCCGCTATGACGCGGATACTGGAAGTCTTTCCGCCTCCGCCCCACGCTCCCTTGCCCGCAAATCAATCCCCACGGTATGACAGGCGCCACCGGCTGTTTTTTCCGCCCGCCCACTCCTTGCCCCGCCAAAACAAGCCGCTATGGCGCAGGATACGATATCCTTCCGCCTCCGCCCCGTGTTTTTCCGCCCGCCCACGCTCCTTGCGCCAAAACAAGCCGTTATGACAGCCGCCACCGGCTCCGCCCGCCCGCCCCATTGCCCCGCCAAAACAAGCCGCTATGGCGCAGGATACTGGATGTCCTTCCGCCTCCGCCCGTGTTTTTCCGCCCCGCCCATCCCTTGCCCCGCCAAAATAAGCCGGTATGACAGCCGCCACTACGGCTGTTTTTTCCTTGCCCGCCCATTGCCCTTAAAACAAGCCAGTATAGCAATATTATATACTCTGGTTGAACCTCTATTCAACAGCACAAGTGAGACTCAGCTGCAGAAATCAAGCAGAATGACGGTGATTACTCGAAATGAGGCAGTATGAAGAGTAAAAACGTTTTTACATCATCAGAGGGCTGCACTTTTTTATTTTTTGGCGAGGAGACAGAACAAGGCACAAAAAAACAACAATAAAAAAACCGGCTACTCGCTGCTCTATAAAAATTCGAAGAGGTGCCACCGAAGAGCAGTGATACGTGAGAAGAGGTGTCCTGATACCTTCGCAGATGAGTTCAAGTCGTAGGCAGGAGAAAATACAGATGAAGAAAGATCGTTCCTGAGTTTACCAGCGTGAGGTGAAAAGTGAAGATGCTGGTTAACTCGTGCGTAAAAGAATGGTGTCACACTTTTTCCGGAAATCGATTAATGCGATTTCCGTCGGATTTTCATCGTTCACATGAACTTATCGCATGAATTTATCAGACGATCAGGATCGTTTCCGCCGCAAATTTCCATACTTTGTTACATTTAAGACCAAGACGAGACTCCGCGTGAAAGCAACTAACTCTCAAACAACTCTGCTGCAGTGACAGCCTTCCTCATCCTAATTGTCATTCTGGCAATAGAGGTGTCACTAACTCCAGAAGTCTGGTACTTGGCTCTTGTCAACCTGATCAATTCTTCAGAATGAAGTCCTCTAAACTCGCTCTTTCAGCAGCCTGTAATTTTACACTTTCTCTTTCCAACGACCCAACCATGAGCACGTCATACGCTTTTGGCTTGTTTAGCTCGTCCTGAATCTCACAATACACAGTGTTGAGTTGAGCAGCGTATCTTTGCCGCAGCGTGGACTCCATGTTTGTTTACATTCCTTGGTCTGTGCCGACAGAAGAAGTTTCAGACAGAGACACCGTTTTGTGTGACAGGCCACAGCCAAGATAGCGACGATTTTCAGAAAACGACCGCGGAAAAGTTGACGGAAAAAATTAGCTAGTGTGACACCGCCTTCGAGGGATTTGGGCGATAGGGATGAGCTTGATGAGAGAAGTCATTATTAAGCGCGTACGCAGGAGGGGAGGTGACGTTGCAAGTTCAGGCAATTGACTGAAAATATCGATAGAAGATAAAGGGCAACATGGCAGCGGAGTTGAAGTAGGGCCTCGGTAAGGAGGAGAAGCTGATCAGACGAGCCTTAGACTCCACTCTGTCAGAAGAGCTGTGTGAGTGGAGCCCCCTCACACGTGAGGGCCATACACCATACGAGGGGTTAAAGGCCGTGTATGGATAGCAACTATTACGGGGAGGAAGAACTGGCGGAGACGATACAGAACACTTAACCTCGAGGAAGCTGATTTAGTAAGAGAGGAGATGTGAAGTTTCAATTAGATTTTGAGTTAAGATGGGCGAGGATATTTAGTGTTGACGAAGGTGAAAGCTGAGTTGTCAGAATAGGGGATGGAGTGTTGGAAGATTGTTTTCAGTTCACTTATGTGCCTAAGAAGGGTATGGGTTCAATCTCAAACTACCGCCCTATGGCTTTACTTTCCTGTCTATCTAAGGCTTTTGAATCAATCCTAAACTCAGAAAAGATTCAAAGCACCTTTCACTTTAGCAACTATCCCAGTCGCAGTATGGTTCACCGTGGCGTTCTACTGTGATCTTCTTGCTCTCTAAACGACTCCTGAATTATCCTCTCTTATGCGTTTCGGTGAAACTTTCTGTTGCTAGACGTATCCTTAGATTTACATGAATTTGTAGAAAATCAGACCACACAGACCCCATATTGGACAGTGTCCTTAAACCTAAGTGATTTTACGGTAATCAGAAGACTCCAAAACGTTGCATTTCTATAGTTGATATTAAGTTGATGACGAGGTCGAGGCTTATTTTGAAGGAGTCAATCATTACACTTCTGGACCACTGACGGTAGAGCTTATTCATTCTCAACGCACTACAACGTTGGTGAAGAAGAAAATTTGTGCAGTCTAGTTACTTGTCTACATCTGGGTTTCACGCCACATTGTTCTGTTGCGCAAGTATGTCGATCATAAACAATGTTAGTCTGTACATTCGTGAAACCATTATTTTTCTAAAACATTCGATCAGGTTTTCTCGGAGGCGACGTTTTTCTCAAGAGAGAACATGTTAAGGGAGTGAAAGAAAGCCTTTCTTCGTAGGATTTGTTGCGCAAGGAAGGGATCATTTTCGTTGCCTTACGACGCTGAACACCTTCTAATTTAGTACGTATCCCCTTTTTGCATGGTGGGGGAGACCAAACTGTACCGCATATTCAGAAGTGGGGTCTGACTAAAGCTGTTGTAGCAGAGGCGGGAGTATTACGTCTTTATTCTTGAATACAAAAGTTTCTTTTTAATGAAGCCCAATATTCTGTTCTCGCTTTTATTTGCTGCATCGTATGTACGCGTTGCAGAAATTTGAGGGTTTGACGGCGATTTTGACCCCCAAGTCTTTGGACGGTATTGAACGCTTTGAGTTAGCAACGCACATTTCGTATTCGAACTTTTATTCGTCGTTCCAACTTGAAGGGACCTGGCATTTGTCTACGTTAAAGGGCATCTCCCATCTATATCCGAACCATGCTGAAATTTTCCCGTAAACTTGGAGGCTTTTGCCTGTCTTCATCAGTGTAGGAAACCGAGCGTTACCAATCTTTGTGTCGTCTGCTGGAAATTTACTAATGCGGTTATTGAGTCCAACATCCACGTCGTTGATGTAAATAATGAAGAGACACTCGGGCCAAGGACCCGAGCCCTGAGGGGACGCCACTAGTGACAGGGCGCCCACTCTTGAGTTAAATCAATCAATCACTACTCTTTGTTGTCTGTTGCTCAAGCCAATTCGCGATCCATTGGTTCACTTGACCGTCAATACCTATTTGCCTTTGATTTGTAAAGTAATTTATGATGCAGGACTTTATCAAACGCTTTCTGAAATCAAGATAGACTCACGTCCAGTGATTTAGTTTACGTCATAAACAGAAGAAGAGTCGTTATAAAAGGTTAATAGGTTTGATAGGCAGGATCTTTTGTTTCAGGAAGCCATGTTGTGAGTCCCCCAATCAATGAGTAGCTTTTCAAGGTAATTCACAATGTTTGTCTCTAATTATGCCCCCAAGTAGCTTTACCTACAACCGAAGTTAGACCAATGGGCCTGTAATTACTTCCGGTACTTTTTTGTCTCCTTTCTTGAAAATCGGTGTCACGTTAGCCTTTTTCCAATCTGAAGGGATTTGATGCCTTTGTCGCAAGGGACATATTGAATACGGTGCTGTGAAGGAGGAGAGGCTATTTTGCCTCTTTGTTTCTTTCAGCAAGGCTGGATATACTTTGGCATCAGGTCCAGGACTTTTATTTGTTTTAAGTGAAATGGAGAGAACTTGTATGACATCATCAGTTGTTATTTCAAATTAGGGTATGCATGCTCAAAGATTTACAATAGTACTGGTGTTGGTGGTAGCGAGAGGAAGACTTCTTTTGTGTTAAACACCGAGTGAAAAGTAATTGTTTAGAGAGGTTGCAATGGTACGTTGGTCGTCAGTCACTAAAGATGCACTGCGTCGCTGCTTTGTTAAAGGTCCAATACCACTTTTTGATCGCCTTTCTGTGAGTTTATGTAACTGAAGATTTCGGATTATTTTTACAGTTGGCTGCAATATTTTTCTTCGTATCTACGCTTTGCTCTGGACCTACTAGATCTTTTTACTCGTCGCCTGTGCATCGCTTATAAAGCTAATGTTTTTTCGGGCGTGCTTTTGTTCTTCTTCTTTTTAACCTGTAAAAACAATTTTCTCTCATTGACTGATTGTTTAATTTCGCTATTAAACCACGGTGAGCTTTTTATTAGTCATTAATTCAACTTCTCACTTTTAAAGGGACGATATGTTCTGCTGATTAGTAGGTGATTTTAAGAGCTTGTGCCAGGCTTCCCTCTACGTTGCCGTCATCAGATAGTTATATTTCTAAGCGTTTTTGTCAGATTTCTACGAAGTTAGCTCTTTTGAAATTGGCACTGCTTACTTTATTTTCAGTCACTGATGATTGAGCTTTGAATGTCCAGACGCGCACATAATTATGATCGCAAGAAATGAGGTGTTCTCTCTACCGTGACACTACTGATTAGGTTATCTTGGGTCGTTATAACAAGGTCGAGTATATTATTTTTGTCGAGTTGACTGTAGAAAACCATTTAAGCTTAGATAATTTTCTTCTAGAAATTCGATCATTCTATGACTCACCTTCATGTACCTAACAGTGTCGCCCAGTCGATATGGGGGAGTGCTAAAGTCTCCTAATATCAGTGAGTCGGTGTTATTAAAGTGACTGCCTTAAGACGCTGTACATTTCAAGGTCGTCATCGAGTGATTGCCCGGGAGGTCTGTAGGTGACAGATTAGTATTTTAAGTTGACTTTGCCAATGTTTACTCTCGCACGGGCCAAATCATTCAACGTTACTGTTTCCTTGCGTTTTGTCCAGTGGGTTGCAAATAGCTTTTTTTGACATAAAGGGCGACGCCACCGCTCTCTACAGTTTATAAGCACGATCTTTGTTGGAAGAGTCTACTTAGCCATCTATGTTGTATTCGGAACTTAAATCAATATTTGTGGTGTCGATAAATGTTTCGGTTATAGCAATTATATCAAAATTTACTACTGTTAAAGCAAGACATCTCAGTTCATCAAATTTGTTTCTTGAGGCTACGCGCATTGAAACTTAAGGATTTTTTCGTTATCTAGAAGCTTAGTAATAGAGGTGGGTGGTACTTGCGGGATCCTGCGGTTACGGGTTTGTCGGTGATGCACGGCGATCCTATATTTACACAGGTGGGGTGGAGGGTTTTGCCGTAAATGACTCGTTTTTTGTTCGGATGATACGCACTTTTCTGCTTCGTTGAGGAGCCTTCCAGTCTACGCTGCCCCGATGGGAGAAAGGTGCAATCCGTCCCGTGGAAGAGCTCATTTTGGTCCATAAGAAATTGTCCCATGCAAGTTTAGGAACTCCACGTCCAAGCTCCCTACAAAAAAGGAAGTCTGTAAGCGTTGTTTAGACTGAAGGCCTTACTGAAAAATCAACTCTCCGCCCAAGTCCGTGGTAGAACTCCCTGGGAAATCAAAAATGTTAGGGATTTAGTCTTATATACTGCTGGATGAGTTTACGCAGGTACTTCTCCAGGAGTTCCTCAGACCGGGTCGTAGTGACGTCGTTCATACCTGTGTGAATAACAAACAGTGAATCATTAGTAGCCTGGGGAGATCTCCTCAAGAGCAGCAGTTATGTCGTCGATCCCAGCACCAGGATAGCAATAGTTCCGTCTTCGACGAGGAACTCTGCCGCAGAACTCAACAACCTGCTGGCGAATCATGGAGTCACCCACCAGGAAGGTGCTCTCCTGCTCGTCGTCCTCCTCCTCTCCAGAATGGCAAACCTGTTGAAGCAATGAGACAGGATAAATCAACTTGTCTGGCTGGTTTTGGCTCACTCCATTCACGACGGTGAAGCCATCATGGGCGGTGCCACTAGCATCCTCCGTTGCTGTGTGGTGTTGTCCGCTGGTAAGTCTGACGGTACCACCGCTGAGGGCAAAGGGCAGTTGGAGAAGGGTTTGCTTTTCACTACAGGCAACGTTAGCCTGGGTGAATTCCTGCAAGGGAGGCAACAGTGCGCGAGAAAGCTCTATTATTTTATCTCTGACCTGCTTCCATCTTCTCTTCTTGCTCCTGCAGTCTGGTCTCGAGATGCTGCCTGGTGAGAGAAAGCTCTATTATTTTATTCTGGCCTTTCTTCTTCATCTTCTCTTCCTGCTTCCCACTGCAGTCTTGTCTGAGGATGCTGCCTGGACAGACACAGTCGACAGACAGCAGAACGCCCACCTGTAAAAAGAAGTGAGCTGAGAAGCTACCGTTACAAGCACTGCACTTCTTAGGCGCCATCTTAGCTTTAGAAATGAAAAGAGAGATAAAAACACAAGAGTGAAGGGGATTAGGAAAAGGGGTGAAGGTGTAGTGAGAGGTAGTTTAGTAATGGAGGAAGAGTGAGAGAGAGGAGGGAGAGGAAGGATGTGAGGTGAGTAAAGAGGGGAAAGAGGTGTGGAGATCAAGGGGAGGGGTTAGAAATAGGGTGAGGTGGGAGAGAGGAGGAGCAGGAAGGGATGTGAGGTGAGTAAAGAGGGGAAAGGAGGCGGTGGAGTGAGGTGTGTGAGAGATCAAGGAGGCTTAGGAAATAGGGTGAGGTGGGGAGAGA
This sequence comes from Eriocheir sinensis, assembly GCF_024679095.1. Classification (NCBI taxonomy): domain Eukaryota; kingdom Metazoa; phylum Arthropoda; class Malacostraca; order Decapoda; family Varunidae; genus Eriocheir; species Eriocheir sinensis. The sequence continues at coordinate 13,655,406 of NC_066515.1, read as the reverse complement.
GGGCAGTGAAGTGAGGTGTGAGATCAAGGAGGGTTAGGAAATAGGTGAGGTGGGAGAGAGGGAGGTGTAGGAAGGGGATGTGAGGTGAGAAAGAGGGGAAAGGGAGGCAGAGTGAGGTGTGTGAGGACTCAAGGAGGGTTAGGAAATAGGTGAGATGAGTGTGAGGGAGTTTGGGGAAAGGAGGTGGGAAGTGGGAGAGGAGGAGGAGAGAAGGGACTTCTTGAGGTGAGTGAGGTGTGTGAGAACAAGAAAGCGTTAAGAAGGAGGCGAGGTAAGGTGGGTGAAGGGATGGGGAAATAGGATGTGAGGTGGGCGTGAGTGAGGGGGAGGGCTCAGGGGAAATATGTGGGGTGAGGGAGGAGAGAAGGGCTAATCCTCTAGGGGATGAGAGGAGGAGCAAAGGGATGTGAGGTGAGCACGAGGGTGGGGGGGGGCTTAGGGGTGAGGGTGAGGGAAAGGGTGTAGGAAGGTGTTAATCCTCTAGAGGATTTAAAGGGGTGTAATGAGGAGGAGCAGATTGGAATCCTCAGAATCTACAAAGGGTGGGTTGTCGACATTACCCAAATCACGCAATGTGAGACACTCTGGGAACACAAAGTCACACTCAGGACACACGAAACACTCAAGAAACCCAAGCACAAGTATCGACCAAACACCCTCAAGTCACTCGCAAACACCGGAAGTACGAATACAGCACACTCAAAACACTCTGGAAACCCACATAGAGCACTATAAACATCCAAATCACACGTATCAAAAGCACTGGAAACACAACACACTCGAGAAACAACGCAGAACACTCAAAAACAGCCAAATCACACATAGAAACACCGAAACAAAAACAGCACACTCAAAACAACTCTGAAACCCACATAATACACTTAGAAGCAGCCAAATCACACGCAAAAACACCGGGAAACACAACACTTCAGTGAATCACTCTGAAACCACTTAGAACCCGAGAAACAGCCAGATCACACGCAAAACACCAAACACAACACATGAATCACTCTAAAACCCACGCAGAACACCCGGAAACAGCCAGATCACACGCCAAAAAACACCGTAAACACAACACACTTGAATCACTCTGAAACCCACGCAGAACACCTGAAACAGCCAGATCACACGCTTTCGATAGAGTCTGACACCAGTCTTTGCTTTTAAACTGCCCTCTTTGATTATATCCCTCTCTCTGTTCCCTTTATCTCCATTTTCCTTTCCGGCCGTTCTATCTCTGGTAGGTAGACGGTCCACTATTCTTCCCTAAACCTATAAACAGTGGCGTTCCACAGAATGGGCTCTGTCACTATCACCCACTCTCTTCCTGTTACTCATCAATGATATTCTTTCCATAACAAACTGTCATGTCCACTCATTACGCCGACGACTCCACTCTGCATTATTCAACTTCTTTCAATAGAAGACCCTCTCAACAGGAAGTACACAACTCCAGGACTGGAGGCTGCATAACGCAACCTCAGACCTTGCAATCATTTCCGATTGGGGCCAGAAGGAACCTTGTGTCCTTCAATGCCTCAAAAACTCAATTTCTCCACCTATCAACTCGACACAATCTTCCAAAACACTCTATCCCTGTTCTTCAACAACACTCAGCTGTCACCGTCTTCAACACTAAAGCGTCCTCGGTCTATCCTTAACTCAAAATCTCAACTGGAAACTTCGTATCTGCCTCACCTCCTTCAAATCAGCTTCCTCGAGGTTGGGCGTTCTGTATCGTCTCCCGCCAGTTCTTCTCCCTCGCGCAGTTGCTATCCATATACACAGGCCTTGTCCGCCCTCGTATGGAGTATGCATCTCACGTGTGGGGAGGGTCCACTCACACAGCTCTTCTGGACAGAGTGGAGTCTAAAGTGGTAGTAGCCAGTAGATGCACGAAGGCTAGCGTCCTTTCCTGTCGCTCGACCATGTAGGTAAGGCAAAGTGCTGCTTCTGTCCCTCGACCGTATTGAGAGACCAGCCCATGCCAGCAGCCCCTGCTGCATCTGGCTGCATCTGGGTGTTGGTACGCCTGATCGGCATCAGTTGGCCACGCACCTAATCTGATTTCCCGTTTTTCAAAAAATCATGTTTCATATCAGGACTACATTGCTAAGAGAAAAAATTATAAATTTAGAGATAAACAAAAACAGAAAAGCTAGATATAGCTGTAATGGTAATGGAAGAAGACGGTAGCAGTGCATAAACTTTTATTTCAGCAGTCATACATAAAAAGAAATTATAAGGAAGTACTCTTTTTAAAAATAATAGCATTTAAGATACAAATTCAAATCAAACAATTATGAAAAAGAAAATGAAAAAGATAATGCAGAGTGCCGATATGAATGCATATTCCGCCATCACAACAACGCGCACGTGCACGGGAAGCTGATCGACAATGGACCGCGCTGCACCACTTTCGTCAAGGCAGAGGGAGAGTCCTGGTGCAGCTTAGTGGAGGAAAGGCCTGTCCTTCAAGATAGGTCAACCAGCACTGCGGTCCCAGCGTCAAGAAGAACTTGTCGTGGGATGAGATTGCCAAAAACTTCAACGCCATGCACCCTGATCCGGAGCCACGATCAGTTCAACAATTGAAAAGAAGTTTCAACCGCATCAAATTGAAGTAAATCGTAAATGAGGTGCATTGATTTTACGTTGTATATAGTTAACCTTTTGACCAGTATCGCTTTGTATCGCTTCTTATGTCACTCCTCTCCTCGATCCTTTCAGTGCGCAACGTCATGACCCCTATGCGCTGTCGGGCAGGGGAGGTGAGTTCTATTTCCACCTCCACACCTCTGTAACTATGCATTGTAGCAAATATTCCGGCATATCATTAGGAAAGATAAGAGCCAGGCAAATACTATACAGCTTGCTTAATTATATTATCCAGTTTCATATGATGACCGACTAAAACAGTATATTTGCCATCGTATCTAAAAAATAACCGCTATTATAATATGTATTGGTAGTATAGTTTGGTATATATTATTACTTCGCTTTAACTTAGTGGTTGTAACAGCCAACCAGGCAAGACAATTCACCCGTTCTGATGACAGGCAGCATGTTTCACGTTATATGAGTATGTGGTTGCACATGTAGGAGGTGTCGGTGGACATTCCATCAGAATAAAGTTACTATGGGTGGTGAATAGTGTTGGAACATGACAGAGCGAAGCGGGAGATTCAAAACACCACCAGCACAGACAGCGCGGCGTCGTTGCCCACAATTTAGCAATAAAATAATAAATGCTCTTACTGTGAATTACCATAGTTCTTGCATCACGGGGTCACGGGGAAATGCTTCCTACTCAGCGTGCGGTTGCGAAGCAACTGGGGTCACATGCCACTCCTCCCCCTGAGAATTAACATACTGCCCCCATCGACCATGCCTTTATACTCCACCATTAATATGATCTTAGAATGTGCCCTTGTAACATTCTGTGTGGCATCAGAATGCCGCGGAGCTTCACTTGTCTAGTGCCCCTCCCATACTCAGATGTGCCCCTTTGATAAATACCTATCCACTCCAGTGTTTAAGCATGATTAAAATGATCAACTTTTCACCTTTTGAGACACAGATTACACTAATAATGTGTTCTCAGATCCAAAATAATCATAATGCGCTTAAAAATAGTTATAGATTGCTTTTTTCATTGTTATTACATGTTATTTGTAAGGCAAAAGAAAGAATTAGTGGTAGAATAGCAATAAGCATAGAGCAGGTGTAAACTCTTACATATGATAATATTATACCATTGCTGATCAAATAGTAACCCATTAATTCTTGCTTTGTTAGTTAAGAGCTATATTCAAACTAAAATAATCCAATGTTATCAACCGAATTGACTAGCACTGTATCTTTAATGCAAACACTATTAATAGTCAGAGGCCCTAGAATATTCAATCTGCGCCCCTAATATCAATTTTGTTACAACACGTTGTTTCCAATGCTCTTTACTATATTTGGTCAAAGGGTAAAAAAAGGTAAAGAAAAAGGTTAAGTTAGGAGCACACGCTATAGCTGCGTGGGTGGTGGCAGTGCTCATCTCCATCCCATTGATCCTTTGAGCCTGTCATGAGACAACCTATAAACCTGATATGCAGTACCAGTGTAACATCTGGGTTACCACAGCTTACTTTTCCCAGTGGCCCCAGGTACCTGGGTGAGTTGAAGGATGAATGGGTTGCGGCTGCATGCCGACCACAGCCCAGGCCTGCCAGATTCATTAGAGACTCTGAACCACTGCATTGCAGAGGTGTTGTTAAAGGGTTTACAATCTAGTATGCCTTTTGATATATTATTGTTATTAAAATCATTTTTCATTGCAGTGTTATAATGGAATAGAGATCCTACAAGCTGAAGGTGAAGAGGACTGGTGGTGCCCCTCCTCCATCACCTCCCAAGTTTACAGAAGAACATGAGACTGTTGCCTCCATGATCTCTGGACAACTCAACATGGGCGAGGATGTCTTTGACACTCTTGCCATTCAAGATGGGCATCCAGTGGATGAGGCAGGCACTCCCATCATGGATGTTACTTTCAGTAAGTTAATCATTGCTTGAAAGTATATCACATTATATTATCCAGCTTTCTGCATTCTTGTTCTGGTGCTGCATATAAATACTATCATTGTTATTCTCATCATCAATTTTCACTTTTTGATACACTAGTTTAGGTTAAAAAATATATATATATATATATATATATATATATATATATTTTTATATATATATATATATATATATTTATATATATATATATATATAGAGATATATATATATATATAGATAGATAGAGAGAGAGAGAGAGAGAGAGAGAGAGAGAGAGAGAGAGAGAGAGAGAGAAATATATATATATATATATATATATATATATATATAAATATATATATATATATATATATATATATATATATATATATATATATAGATAGATAGATAGATAGATGAATGGATAGATAGATAGATAGATAGATAGATATAGATATAGATATGATATAGATATATAGATAGATAGATGAATAAGATAGATAGATATAGATAGATAGATAAGTTACTCATTTCTGGGAACAAGCTCTGAGGGGGCCCAGTCTAGGATTAAATTTAAATAACTATACATGCACTAGATATCCAATTCCCTCTGGTGCCTTTAGTGAGGGGGTAGTGTTTTTTCAAGTATTATACGAAAAGAAACTAACATTGGCATTAAAGGAAGAGATTTCCCGAGTCACATCATTATCTTTCATGCATAAGCATGATTGATAATGCATTGTATTATTTCACAGATGTGAGTGGAAAACTGCCACCGACAGAGGTCCCCTCTGCTACTGCTGCCGCTGAATGGGCCGAAGCACCTGCACCTCCTTGTGCTTCTACATATTTCCAGCGAGAAGCTTCAACCTCTGCATCCACTGCACCATCACTAACTACATTAACATGTAATGTAGCCTCCCCTTCTTCTGGTGCCCCACGGCAAAGGAGGAAATTTGATGCCGAGTACCAGGCCTGTCGGAAGCAGCAGGATTTGTATCACGAACTCCTTCTTCAACAGACCAGAGAGGAGCACGAACAACAGATGAAACTGTATCAGTTTCACAGGGAGGTGTTGCATCGGCAGCTAGATGTCTTCACGAAGACTTGCCATCATATCCGTGAGGCAGCAGACACCTGCAAAGCCAATTTTTTGGACAGTTTGGGAAATGCCGGAGAGTAACATCCATGGTGGGATTGCCTGCCTCATGAACTGCATGCCCATCTTGTATTGCAAGAGTGTCAAAGACACATTCTCCCATACTGAGATCTCCAGAGATCATGGAGGCAACAGACTTGTGTTCTTCGGCAAACTTGGGAGGTGATTGAGGAGGGCCACCACCAGTCTTCTTCACCTTTAGCATGTAAGCTCCCCCTAACTTCACTACCCACGTATTTATCTAAACTTTTTTTAATGTGTTTATCTTATTGACTCTCATAACATGAATGCCAAGCCTGTTCCACTCATTCTCTTGCTGGTAAAGTATTTTTTTGCATATGTCCCTGTTGAATCTGAATTTATCAAATTTAAACCCATTACTACATGTCCTACCTAGCTCTCTTACCATCAGAACCTTATAAATATCTCCCTTATTAAAGCCCTTCATCCATTTATAAACTTCGATCAAGTCTCCTCGCACCCTTTCTAGAGAATGCAAGTTTAATTAATTGTTCGAATCTCCCTCATGTCAAGTTTTTGAACCCGTAAATCTTTGTCATCCTCCACTGTACCAATTCTAACATTTTGATACCCATTCTACAATTATGAAGGTGACAGAGAAAAAACACATTATCATGATAAGATCTAACTAATGCTAAATATAGCTTGATGACATCAGCACTTGTTGCTTACTCTCATGAAATGAATCCCAACACCCTATTTGCACAATATCTAGGATGAATGCATTGTTTTAGATGGAGATCAGAGGTCATCAAGATCCCTGAATTCCTCTCTCACCTTGATCTTCTTAGGGAGTGTCATTTAACCAATAATTATGAGGGTTGTCCCATATACACTCAGAGTACTGACTTCAGATGTAGAAATAAAACCAACACTGCCACCATCTTCAGTGGTCTTTCTTACACCACTGAAGATGGTGATAGTGTCCACCGAAACTGTTTAGTTAAAATATAACTATCGTCTGCCAGTGTGGGTTTATTTATACATCAAGAATATGTCAGAGTGATTAGCCCATCTTTGCACTTCCAGACATTGAACTCCATCTGCCACTTCCCTGCCCATTCACGCAATCTGTCCTAGTTCATCCTGGAGAATACTAGCGACCCGATCCGACTCAATTACTCTGCCAATCTCTGTATCATCAGCATTTTAGCATATATTGCCAACATTAACTAGTGTTAGTAGTAGTAGTTGTAGGAAATACATTATATTCAGTGATGTTTGATAAATATTTTTGTTCATTTATTTACATCATGATTATGGCTATACGTATGAACTTCAGGCAAGGAAATGAACAAATTAAAGAGACTATGGGGTAAATTTTGATCGGAAAATATTTATGCAAAATTACCTGAAGAAGCTATTTCATTTTCTGAACAGACATAACTTATTATTAGAGAAACTACAATAAAGATCTCAAATGTACACCACATCAGACCAAACACCACACCAAGAAAAGATTTATGCCACTATAAAACACTTGCCTGCATCATGACGGGCTAGGGCCGACTACCATCCAGGTCTCTCAAGAAAGCCTAAAGCACTATAGGCTGGGAAAAAAAAGATCAAACCTGGGCTATCTGTGTATAAATCAACCCAACTGAGCTACTGAGGTCACCATGCCAAGGGCACTATGCAGCACTATACCTGACACCTGGCCCCTACTGTGGATATGAAAAGTGACCTCGTTTCACACTCATGGTAGCTGGAAACGCTTTAGTCAACCCATAATGCCACCTGTAGTATATATTAATGATTAGAAAACTGCAATAATAGTGAAAAGAATTTTGTCATGTAGTTTACTGAATTTTCAATGTTATTGCAGTTCCTTCTAATATATATAGCACCGCATGTGCTACTGTGGGTTAAATAAGCATTCCCAGCTACCAGGAATGTTGGCGAAGTCACCTTTCCTGCATATCCGCAGTGGGGGCTAGAATGTCAGATACAGTGCCAGATAAGTGGCCTTTGGGATCATCATCTTCTGGGGTGTTTCATGGGACTGGCTAGGCTGTGTGACCACTGCCTCCTGAGCCTCGTTATTGGGAAATGTAAGCGGATGTTGTTATTCTGTCGATGTGTCACCAGGGGAGGGGCTAGATCCTGCTGAGTTGCCCTGTAGGAAGGTCTGCACAGACTTGAGGGCTTGGAAGGCAGTGTTGGGGCTGAGGGTGTCGCTGCCCAGCAGGTCTTCTAAAGTTGGTCTGTGGATGTTGAGTCTGGTTAGGGATGCTTAATTTGAGGTTGGTGCGGAGGGAGTGGAATCTCGGGCAGTGGAGCAGGAAGTGTTCTGGTGTGTTAGGCTGTGTGAGGCACCATGGGCAGTGTAGGTCTTGGACTAGACGGAGAACTTTTAAATCATCGATGGCTCGATTGGCTTGCTGCCCTGACTCCTATCCAGAAGCCTGGGTTCCATTGCCAGCACTCAATGGTGTACATTTTGACATCCACAGAAGATCTAAAAGAATCTCTCAACAATGGAAGCTCTGCGAGCATTTCCAGGGCCTACATCATTCTCCGCAAGTATTTCTATGTTGATGGGCTCAAGTTCTTCTTCTGGCATGTCAATGGGGAGTTTGTTGAGGATTGCAATATTGTGCAGGATGGCACAAGCAGTCACAATATTTTTTGATGTTGAGAGTGCTGTTCTCATTGGCTTTGAGAGAATAGCAAATCTTTCTTCCAAATCCTGAACGTTCTCTCGATCAGGTTCCTTGTTTTGATGAGAGGCATTGTAATGCCTCTCCTTAACAATACGAGGAATTCGAATGGGAGTTAAAGGTAGCTTTTACAGGCATGGCCCGAATCCCCAACAAGTATCCTCTGTACTGCCCTCCTCCAGAGTAGCACACAAAACAGACTCACTGAAGATGCGGGCATCATGCACTACTGCCAGTTCGACCAGATTTGTGAAGAGCATGGATGAGTTGCAGACCCCCATTATATTCAATGAAAAAAAGCCTTTCCTGCAGCGGTAAAGTTCTACATCTTCTCCACCTGGACTGATGATTGGGATGTGTACATCATCTACACATCCAATAACTCCGGGCATGGCAGCTACCTCGGCAAATTGTCGCATGACATCCTGTTCTTCAGCAGGACTGGGGAACTTTATGTAGTCCTTGCTAGCTGGCAGCAGATTGCACTGGTCACAGTTTTGACACAGGTAGATACACTGGGCTGCGACATGTCACAGCAATCCCCCATGTCAAGCTGGAAGCTCCCAGTGACATAGTAGCGCAGGGTTACCAGCAGCTGGAGACATGGTGGGATTGGAAGCCCTGTAAGAAAGAAATATTTATCAGAATATATATATATATATATATATATATATATATATATATATATATATATATATATATATATATATATATATATATATATATATATATATATATATATATATATATATATATATATATATATATACACACACACACACACCATAGAACGGGGCTATTGCGACCACCTGGGGCAACTGAGACCAGCTAAGGAAATTTCTTTTAAAAATTAAAAATAAAAAAATAATAGGTCGGACTGTTTTGTTAACTTCTGTTTTGTAGACATTCAAGTACATAAGATCTGAAAATGTAAACCACATATTTTCACTCATTCCACAAGTACCCCTCATTCCTATTCATTTGTGTATGTATATTCGAGGAATGTGACCCAGTAACGCTAAGGTGTGCTGTACACAAGCCGTGTCCCTCAGCCAAGTCCAATTTCTGTGATCTGTAGCCAGGCATCCTATGTAAGTATACAGCCAATGTGGAGGTGATCAATGTTAATGTTTACTTTGTATTGATCTTTATATAACATGGGGTAATTGGGACCACCATAATGGGGTACAAGAGACCACAGCTACATAAATGGTACACACTTCTGTTTTGTTTCGGGATGGTGTGTACCTACAAGAGAAAAGAAGGTTCTCCCAGGGCCCAGTATACTCCTGACATCCGGAAACAGGCTGATAATAATATTAATAATAATAATAATGATAATATTATTAATAATAATAATGATAATATTAATAATAATAATAATAATAATAATAATAATAATAATGAAAATAATAATGCTAATAATAATAACAAAAATAATAATAATAATAATAATAATAATAATAATAATAATAATAATAATAATAATAATAATAATAATAATGATAATAATGATAATAATAATAATTATAACAATAATAAATAATAGTAATAATAATAATAATAATAATAATAATAATAATAATAATATAATAATAATAATAATAATAATTAATTAATAATGAAAATAATAACAATAATTATAACAGTAAATAATAATAATAATAATAATAATAATAATAATAATAATAATAATAATAATAATAATAATAATAATAATAATAATAATAAATTAATTAATAATAATGAAAATAATAATAATTATATATAATTATGAAAAATATATAATAATAATAATAATAATAATAAATTAATTAATAATAATATTAATTAATAATAATAAATAATAATAATTATAATTATAATAACAATAAATAATAATAATAATAATAATAATAATAATAATAATAATAATAATAATAACAACAATAGCAATAATAATAATTCCTGATGACTGCACCTCCATGGTGATGTGGTTATCGTGCCAAGCTACAAATCCACAGATCTAGGTTCAAATCCCAGTCGGTGTGCACCTCACCCAACTGTTCATTCTCCCTCTTGTGCCTGTCAAATTAATGGGTACCTCAGGAAACCTGTGGTAACCCAGATGTTACACCTGCCTCTCTTTTGGGTAATGGGTTCATATCCACCACAGGCTATAGTGCTAATGTGACAGAGGTCAGCACTCAGGCCATGTGCAACTATAGTATGTGCCCCTACCTTCACCTTACTTTCACTGAGAATGTGGATGACTGCCTTATCCTACTTTTCAACCAATCAATAACCAAGCCCATAATTTTTGCAGATTTTTGCAGGGGTCTATTAGTCTTTCTTCCAATTCCTTAATTCAGGGTCATTGGTATACCCTCTAGTGGCAATTGCTCATATAGATTTTTGATAAGTACAATGTCTGTAGATGCCATAAAATTATGATAACAGTCTGGATCAGGTAGCTTTCTGTCTGTTATCATACGATCTATAACGCTACCGTCCGACGATCATTTTCGAGGGTAGGGAAGACTAATGATTCATTTTGATGGAATTCGTAATTAAATTGGCATTTATTTCAGACATTTGTTGATATTAGGCATAGATTGAAGTAAATAAACCATAATTACACAATTGAGTGTTTCCAAAAGAATATTAATTCATTCAGTTTTATCTTCCTTTTGCATTTTCAAAGAAAACTTAATGACAACAGCCAAGCATTTATTGCTTTGATGACATTCATTTTTTGCAGGAGTTCACTAACTTGCAAACACTAATGCACAGTGCATACGAATTTACTTTTCACACAAAAAGTGTCTTTTGAAAATGAATAACTTTGACCATCACCATGTTGGTTTCTTTTCCAAGAGACTGTTCAACTGACGTTAAGCAGGTTCCTGCATGATGTAATATAACCAAAGAACGAATTTTTAAGAAAAAAAAAAAAAAAACCAGCAAATATACCAACAGAAAAAAAAAAGAAAAAAAACAACAAAACAAAAAAAAATAAACAAACATCAAAATAGATTATAAAAGAAATAAACAGTAAAGCCAATGATAAGACCAACCAACACACATAGATTTCAGGATGCAAGCACAACAGTGATAATGTCATACATGTGTGTATTATTGTGTCTGGGGAAAAGGAAGTTGTCATCTCAGACAGTCACAGGTAAAGAATTGCAGCACTGTCTCTGAATCTTGAGTCTAGGTCTATGCTTTCTGGTCAGAACTAGTTCTCATCTTCTTCGTCTTCATCCATGACAACATCTCCTCTCAAGACTTCAGTGTCATCTTCTCCAGGCTGATTCTCACAGTCTTTCGCCCTGCACATGTCTGTGCACTTGAGATCATTCTGAAGGCAGATGCAGTTAGGCAAGGTACATGACCTCGGGCACTGGCAGGCCAACAGCTCCAATACAGCATCAGGTGCTGGCTTGACAGACATCCAATCCACCGCAAGGATTTCTTCCCCATCCTGCGTTTCCTTTTTCCATCCACTCTTAGTTGGGTCTGCAATCTCAGAGTCACCAGACAGGCAGCGTTGCCACAGGGCAGTTTGGTAGTTGGCTCGCTGGGCGTGTCTGCAAGCAGTCCTGACAGGGAGGTAGCTGATGAGACTCTGTATCACCGCTTTTAGCACAGAACAACTGATATCTCAGTTCATTTACCCCCGACGCTGGTTGCTTTGGGGCATACATCCGACAGGTGAAACTCTCCAGTTTGTCAAACAGTTCATCAGACAGCTCCCAGTTCTTACCCAGATCCGAAAATGTCTCCTGTGCTTCTTTGTCAGATCTGAGCATCTTCATTGCTGCAAGCTTGCCTTTTCCTGCAAAAGAGCTCACAGAGTCGCACCGGTGAATGAATGCATGCCAGGAAGAGCACTGCAGACGGTTGGTCCAAGAGCTTCTGCTGCTTTGGTTATGTCTACAAGCTGCGTGCGGTGCCTGATCCAAACTTCTGGTACATCGGTGTTTTGATGACACCACAGAAAGCCAGGTTCAAGACCATGACATCAGTGTCGTTGGAGCTGATCATCACAGCTTCAAAGCCATCCTGAGCAGCATGAGAAGCATGCAGCAGCAGCCGGCCATCAGCTTCTTCTTGGAAGGACTGAAGCTCTGCCACATCCCGACGTCTGACAGCAGAGAAACGATAGCATTTCTCCTCACAGGTGACGTAGAGGATCTTGTGGAGTTGGCCAAGCTTTTTCAGATACTTCTCACTGTTCCACTCGTTGACAAGAAACTGTACCAAGTTGGTTTTGTTGTCTTCCTGTTGCAAGAACTTGCGCCATTGTTTGATCTTTTGCCCTGGTGTTATGTTCTGGACACTCAGTCCGGTGTTCTGCTTCTGTTGGCCCTTTCATTGCATTTGATGGAGAGTTTCTTGTAACAGTCAAAACAACATCAATTCGATCACTTGCTGACCCTTCATTGACAGCCATAGAGAATATGCGTTCAGCAACTTCAGCAAAGGTGGGCTGCTGGCCATCAAATTTTGCTCGCTGGACAAGACCCATTCCATCAATAATTGTAACTGAATGGTCTGGAAGAGAGTCAGCTAGTGGAGCGTTCTTCTTGATGCTGTTAGCCAGGGCAGCTTTATTGTTTTCTGAGACTACCATCAGGTGCAGCAAGTGACCAGGAAGTGGACCCAGGGGTAACACATGAGGTCTTTATGTTAAGATTTCTGCTCTGTCCCATGACGATCATCCGCCCAAAAAGCCATCTGTCTGCTCTTAGGATCAGCGACCTGCCATCCCCACATTTTGTCTGCTGCTTCTTTGCAGCTGATCCAAAAGTCTTCAAGAGCTTTTTTCAAAGGGTCATGAAACTTCTTTGCAGGTGGATCTGTTGCCAGTCTCTCAGTCTTGAATGCCGCATAGGCATTTTCTCCTTTGTCTGCGCAATTTTGATATCCTGAGCAACATCCTTTGGTGCAGCAGTCCTGTTGATATGCTCATCAACTCAAGGTTCTCTTCAAAGGATTGGTCCAGCTCTCAAGGGTTTCTTCCACTGCTGCTACAGACTCTTCGTCTTTTTGCCGCCTTGAGTCCAGGAGATCAGGATGGTCTGAGCCATGTTTGTTCAGTTGTACAATGTTCCTGAGCTTTGTCAGAAAGCCACTCCTTTGTTCGGCCGTAAGGTAGTACCGGCTCACAGCTCCAGGTTTCAGGCTGAACTTGGTGGTGCCACCAACTGTTTGTGTATCTCTGTTCACAGTTACCTCAGTGGTCTGGTCCACGGGAATGCGCCCAAAAGGATTTTGGTCAGTGAGTTGAACAGCAAAGTTTCCATCTTGGAATGCTTGGTAGATCTCTGGGTAATCAACAGCAAGATTGGTCATTTGAGCGTAATACGCTGGAAGGTGCCTTGCATAGTTAAGTCTGTCATATGCAAAGCACCAAGGGATCATCTGGCGAATAGCGTGAAGGTGAAGGTCCCAGTTTCCCTCACGAGCAGCCCTTATCAGCCCAAGGAGAATATCTTGAACGATGTCCACGTAGGTCATCCAGAAGGCAGACAGGTCTCCATTGTCATGGCGAAGATGATCCAGAAAGGTGTCCCAAAGACTGAAGAAGTCTCCCATCACAGGCTGTTGCAAGAGGGTAGAAAAGGCAGCTTGGTGGATGTCTTGATGAAAATCAGCAACCAGTTCTTCCACTTCATTGACAGTTGTCAAGCTCTCTGAGTTTCCCTAAGATTGCAAGTACATTCATGATTGTATGAAAGGTGCCGAGTCTCAAGATCAAGTGGTTGTACTGTTCTCTGTTTTTCCACACAATCTCGGCTGCTTTGGCATAGAGGGCTTGGTCCATAACGATGACGACGTTGTCTAGCTGCAAAGTCGTCCTGATGGCCTCAGATTGGACCAGAATCTCTTGCACTGTTGCCATGTCTGTGGCAGGTGCATTGATTGTGGGGAGATAGGAGACAGTGTCTGCTGACACGCTGACCTGATCACGCGTTTGGATATTGAATCCAGTCCAGGCAGGCACAGTCTGACGTTCTGCATCAACAGATCAAGCAAGCATCCAAAGAAGATCCTTTTTCCTGGCTGATGTTGCCTGCGCTTTGTGTTCTTGCAAACAATCAGTCGAGTCCTGAAGTGGCTGGGGACCTGTTCTTTCCCCCGACACGTACATTCGAAGCTCCTGTGTGTCAACTGGCAGGGCCCTTTTCTTCGTCTTTTCAATGACAGGTAAGGGGTCTTTGGAGGATGAGGTCCAAAAACTCTGGGCTGCACTGCGATGCCGTTTACTCGATGAGACGTTCCTCCTCCGGTGACTGTAGCTTCCAGCCTGTCAATATTATCCCATGACAGGTTTGTGAAGACATACGGCTGGACCTGCTGTGGCAGAATAACACGCTGATTGCGAGTGCAGGCCAGTTTCTGGAGGCAAAGAGCGGTGTCATTCTCTTCTAACTGCAGACCAGATGTGCAGTGACCTAATCTGTTGACGATTCTCAGCAGCTCAACATTTCCTGTCAGTGTTTTGATAGCATAAGCCAAAAGAATGTGCTTGGGAGTCTTCTGTCTACCAGCAGTGACAGCGTACACTATGTCTGAGCTCATGGAGTCTGAAAGCCGACGGACTTTTTCTGAGGGAGCAAGGTTTGTTGGATCACCTGTCAAGAGAACTGTCAAGAGGTGAATCAGGTCATCAGGTATACATTCTTGCAAGGCATCTACATCTGTTGGGTTTAGAGGCCAGAGAGCTTTCATTTGTGAGTCTTTTATCTTTTGACGAATGCACAGGGCAGATTGCTCTAAGATCTTTGCTCCTTCAGAGTGAAAAACTGAAAGTTCAATCTTCAGTGATTGGACTCGCCTTCCCAGTTCCTGACAATCAAGACTTTTTGGCATCACAAGAACCCTTCTTTTGTTATCAGGGAAGAAAAGCTCATCTTCAAATACGTTTTTCAATTTCTTTTGGATGTTCTTTTTTGTAGAATCCGTTACATCTGTGATACCTTTAGACAGCATGAAATCTTTCAGTTTGTTAGTTAGATCGGTCAGAGGAATGATATCAGGGTTTGCCATTAGTTCTTCTCTGATATATTGAACAAGATCTCCAAATGCTTCCTTTTCTTCTTTTTGATACGGGTCATCGTCTGTTTGGTCCTTTTCTTGGTCTGGACATGAGGAATCTGTCTTCTTGGTGTATGATCGATAGCAAGACCGATGGTAGTGTGCCTCAGCAGCCACCACCTCTCTGCTGGTAAGAGCAAGAATCTTGCTGTCGCCTTTTCTTGTGGCGACTTCTCGCAACGTTTGATCGACTCTCAGCTCTTTAGCCTGAATCAAATTTTCCCTGGTTTTTTGTCCTTTTTTGTACTTGACTTTCTCGCAGAAAATACAAAGTTGCTTGTACACCCTAGAGTCAGACGATGATGATCTCTCTAATCTCTGTCGTTTCTCAGGTATGTCCTTGTCTGCAGTGTGTTCTTTTTTCTCTTTTAATGTTTCAAGAGTTCTTTTCAGAGTAAAGATACTTCTACAGTATCTGTGGTACACGATACTAGGAACTTCATTTTCTGCTAGAGTCTTCTCTATCTCAAGTACTGGGTCATAGTTCCTTATCCTTGCAGCCTCGAGTAAGGTACACCATGAGTCATATGACGTTGGAGAGTGGAGCTTATCGTCATGATGGCCACTTTTGAAGGATAATTGGTGAATGATACACTGTTTCCCAGATGTGGGGACACTAGTGGTGGCTTCCTCTGACATATTGATAGACAGTCTGAGCGCTGGCTTGGCAAATCACTTCTTCACTGGTTTGGTGATCAGTGTGACTCTTCTAGTCCTCTTCACAGCACACACCTGTAAACTGAGATAACCCTCGTTAGTACAGTTAGCAACATAAAGGGTTTAATACATACTCTTATTCTAAGCAGACACATTGTCAGATTAAATGATAAACATGTTGTTGTTTTGAGAAGGGAATGATCCGGACGCCAGATCGATGTATTGATACAGATTGCTGTTCAATGTTGATGTGCATTCCATACTGAGGTAGTCAATACTTTTAATTTAAAAAAAAAAACAGCTTTTGTAATATTGTGTCCTCTTTCTCAGAAGCAAGAACGTGTCCTCTAAAATGTAAATATTTAAATATACTACATCAATCAAAAACAACTTGATTAACCCACAAAAAATGCTTCATTTTAGCTTGATTGTGTTCTGGCTAACTTATACTCCTTCAGCTAAAACTACAATGAAAGATTTATGAGTTATTGCTGATACTTAAGCTACACTGTGCACCTTATCTTCCCTACCCCCTAAATTTATCGTCGTCGCACACAGTATAAAAGGTCACGTGATAACACACAAAAAGCTACCTGAGCCGCACTGTTATCATAATTTTTTTTCATCTATGGACTCTAAAGTTAATAAAAATTCATATGAGAATTTGCCACCCGAATGTATACCAACAGACCCCTTGGAAGATGGACTAATAAGGCATCATAGTTTCATGAGGTGGGCGGGGGAAGAGGGTAGCGATCGAAGCAAGGATGTGCAGGTGAGGGAATATTTTGTAAATAGGCACTTTTAGGGGCATTTTAAGGCTGATTGAAAAACATTGGAGGGCTGTAGCCCCTCAGCTCCCACAGAAATTATGGCTGACAACAGAAACTCGTGTTAGAAAAGTGTGTCAAAAGATATGTTGAACTGAATTGTTTGCTTTGACCTAAACTCTATCGCTAGGAAATATGAAATAAACATTTATTCCTTAAGAATGATAATTTGACAAAAAAATCATAGACATATATGTAGACATATTTTTACATAGCTGAGAATAACTAGGGTATGGATCTGTGACTTTGGCACCTCGTATAATTTGAGAACTATCAGGGCTGTCCCTGTTTATGGTTGTGGTTCGTTGGCAGATCTAAAGGGGGACCCAGGGGCTGCCCCCCATGGTCCTGAGCGAATACTGGAAACTAGCTCAGAAGTGCGCTGCGGCTATAACAACAAACTCGCAGAACATTCCAAATTGTGTGGTAGGCAATTTCATCGGACTTTTCAACAATCGGGCCTCCGGCAAACTTTTTCCTGAATCGGCTCCTGTTTCAGTTAAGTATGATTAAATTATTCTTGCTAGCCAGTGCTTGATCAGGTCTGATTAAAGTACCTGTAAAGAATGGCATTTTATATTTTCAGACCTATGATATTTTAAGCTTACCTCTTTTCCTGGTAGAATCTGGCAATAGGTGCTGGATTTTGATAAGAGATCCAGGGTGACTTGCTTGGAGAGCCGAAAGCGTTGAGTGAACTCCTCTTCCGAGTACATTTCAAAGGGATCCTACGGCTCCTGAACAAACGGGTTCTCCTCCTGATGGCCAGGTCTTCCATTGTCCCACGTGAGCCACTCTACGTAGCAGGTGTCTGTAGGCTGCCATTGCTGCTTTTCTGTAATAAAATTATATTTAATCTTTTGTGTCATCACCCTCATCAAGGATTATTTTCATTTGAAGTGGAACTTAAGCATCAAGGTCTGTCTGAATATAAGCTTGAGCTTAGATGGCCAATGTAATTATTCCCCATAATGGTGTGAAATATTAATATTGGCCATGCTGGGGTGGGCAGGCTCAGTAATGAAGGCTGCTTCCTTGACCTATTTCATAGCATTCACAATTCATACTTATTGAGGTTTACTGGCGTCAGGCTCACTGTAGTATTACCAAAGTTAAGGTAAAGTTGGGGGCACACGCTATAGCTGAGCTGCGCGTGGGTTCTCCGTTGCATGAACACGTGAGCCTGTGGTAGGAGGGAGCCCAACACCCCGGGACACAGGGCCAGTGTGACATCCGGGTTACCACAGTTTACTTTCCTCAGGTTTCCCCAGGTACCCATTTATCAACCAGCCTGAGAGGAGGATGAACAGCTGGGTGAGCAGCACGCTGACTCCTCGGGTCATGATTCGGACACGGGGCCGCGTAGTAGTAGTCAGCCACGCTGACCACTAGACCACGGAGACCTCTTAGTATTACCAAGCACGAATAATAAGATTATACATAATGTCAAGCTCCCTCACCCGGGTGTAATAATACATTTTGTTGGGGCTACGGCATGGCGATGAAAGGCGAGCCTCCTGTCAGCCTTCCAGCAAGTTGTAAACACGCCTTATCCATAAACGTATCCTGCCACTTTAAAACACTAAACAATCATTCACAGCCGGAAAATACGCTTGGTCTTACCTGTATATGGATGATGAATTGTAGTAATGGCGGCAGCCTTCCTCTCCCGCGTGACGCCAGGCCGGAGGGAGCTTGTTGTCGTCACGACGCCTTATTCTTGTAAAACGCGGAACGGGTACTGTTATCAGAGAAACACTAGTGTTCTGCCTAATAGGATATTTTTTTACCGAAAATTTATTTTATTATTTATTTTATTTTTACATTCAGTCTAAATTCTGATAACAATTTAAATCAAGATTACTACGAAGACACGGTGGTACCAGAGTAATAGACACTAGACCATGTTCCAGTATATTGGAGTGAATTTCAAGTACTCTCAGTAACGACTAGACTGCATGGGAAGTAACTTGTCCTCGACCTTCCGTCTAGCAATACCACCCTAAGGCTCTTCGTCTCATCAGCTCTCCTCCTCCTACTGATAGTCTTCTACCTCTTAAATTCCGCCGCGATGTTGCCTCTCTTTCTATCTTCTATCGATATTTCCACGCTGACTGCTCTTCTGAACTTGCTAACTGCATGCCTCCCCCCCTCCCGCGGCCCCGCTGCACACGACTTTCTACTCATGCTCATCCCTATACTGTCTAAACCCCTTATGCAAGAGTTAACCAGCATCTTCACTCTTTCATCCCTCACGATGGTAAACTCTGGAACAATTTTCCTTCATCTGTATTTCCTCCTGCCTACGACTTGAACTCTTTCAAAAGGAGGGTATCAGGACACCTCTCCTCCCGAAATTGACCTTTCTTTCGGCCACCTCTTTTGATTCTTTTTTGGGAGCAGCGAGTAGCGGGCTTTTTTTTTATTATTTTTATTTTTTTGTGCCCTTGAACTGTCTCCTTTGTTGTAAAAAAATAAAAACACACCAACGCGCGGACCTTAATACCTAAACGGAATGAGTTACTTACCTACGTTGACGTAGAAAGACCGGACGTGATTGCCATCACCGAAACGTGGGCCATCTCTGACCACCTAATGACCGAATTCTCAATTCCAGGATACGAAAGTTTCTACAAAAACAGACTTCACAAGAAAGGAGGAGGTGTTATATGATACGTCAAGAACAAATACCCGGCCGTGAAAATAACCAAAGGGGGCTCAGAGAAATATGACACTGTATGTGTTGAACTGGAGACTAGCAAGCACAACAAAATAACGATTGGAACCGTTTACAGACCTCCAAAGCAACAAGCAGCGGACGACGCAGCTGTGTATGAGGAAATTCCCACCATAACACAAAACAAACAATCAGTCATTATCGGGGACTTTAACTGTTCCAACATTGACTGGAACACGATGATTGGAGATCGGGAGGGTAACAGATTGCTCGAAATGTTAGAGGACACTTTTCTAACTCAGATTGTAACCCAACCTACAGGGGAAAATAACATATTAGACCTAGTACTCGTGAGTGATTCCGATCTCACACGTGAATGTCAGGTCGGCGAAAAACTAAGTGGTTGCGACCATCACCTAATTCGCCTAAAGATCAGAACAGACCACGAACTCACCGAAAACACGTCCAAGATTCCAAACTACAAAAGAGCAAATTTTAATCTCGCTCGTGAGCTGCTAACCCAGACAACTTGGGAACTCATGAACCTCACTCCTGTGGGCGGCGCGTGGAACGGCTTCAAGAACAAACTCTTTGAGGTAGAGAGAACAGCTGTTCCCATGAAGACTAGAACAAATAATGCCATAAGCCCACCATGGATGACTACCCAAGTTCGACCGGCGATTAATTTAAAGAACAGAAAATACAACTTGCTAAAGGAAAACAGCACTGACGAGGCACGCGAACAGTACCATCAAAGCTTCTCATTCGCCAGCGTAAACGCGACAATGAAAAGCAGATTGCGAGCGAAGCCAAGTCCAACCCGAAAAAGTTCTTCACGTATATAAGAACCAAAAAGAAGACAAAAGGCAATATCGGTCCCCTAAAAGATGTAAGTTTTTTTTTTTTTTACAGTTAAGGAGACAGTACAATGGCGTAAATAAAAATTTATATAAAAAGGCCCGCTACTCACTGTTCCTGAATAGAGATCGAAGGAGTGGCCAAAAAAGGACAATTTCGGGAGGAGAGGTGTCCTGATACCCTCCTCTTGAAAGAGTTCAAGTCGTAGGCAGGAGGAAATACAGATGAAGGAAGATTGTTCCAGAGTTTACCAGCGTAAGAGATGAAAGAGTGAAGATGCTGGTTGACTCTTGCATAAGGGGTTTGGACAGTATAGGGATGAGAATGAGTAGAAAGACGTGTGCAGCGGGGCCGCGGGAGGGGGGGAGGCATGCAGTTAGCAAGTTCAGAAGAGCAGTCAGCATGAAAATATCGATAGAAGATAGAAAGAGACGCAACATGGCGGCTCAATTTAAGAGGTAGAAGACTATCAGTATGAGGAGGAGATTTGATGAGACGAAGAGCCTTTGACTCCACTCTGTCAAGGAGAGCTGTGTGAGTGGAGCCACTCCACACATTTTTTTTTTTTTTTTTTTTTTTTTTACAGCAAAGGAGACAGCTCAAGGGCACAAAAAAGTAAACATTAATAAAAAAAAAAAGCCCGCTACTCGCTGCTCCTAAAAATAATCCAAAGAGGTGGCCGAAAGATAAGTCAGTTTCGGGAGGAGAGGTGTCCTGATACCCTCCTCTTGAAAGAGTTCAAGTCGTAGGCAGGAGGAAATACAGATGAAGGAAGATTGTTCCAGAGTTTACCAGCGTGAGGGATGAAAGAGTGAAGATGCTGGTTAACTCTTGCATAAGGGGTTTGGACAGTATAGGGATGAGCATGAGTAGAAAGTCGAGTGCAGCGGGGCCGCGGGAGGGGGGGAGGCATGCAGTTAGCAAGTTCAGAAGAGCAGTCAGCGTGGAAATATCGATAGAAGATAGAAAGAGAGGCAACATTGCGGCGGAATTTAAGAGGTAGAAGACTATCAGTATGAGGAGGAGAGCTGATGAGACGAAGAGCCTTTGCCTCCACTCTGTCCAGAAGAGCTGTGTGGAGCCCCCCACATGAGATGCATACTCCATACGAGGGCGGACAAGGCCCCTGTATATGGACAGCAACTGTGCAGGGGAGAAGAACTGGCGGAGACGGTACAGAAAGCCCAGCCTCGAGGAAGCTGATTTAGTAAGAGATGAGATATGAAGTTTCCAGTTGAGATTTTGAGTTAAGGATAGACCGAGGATGTTTAGTGTTGAGGAAGGTGATAGCTGGGTGTTGTCAAAGAATAGGGGATAGTTGTTTGGAAGATTGTGTCGAGTGGATAGGTGGAGAAACTGTGTTTTGAGGCGTTGCAGGACACCAGTTTCTTATTGCCACAATCGGAAATAATTGTAAGTTCTGATGCTTTTCGTTCTGAATCCTCCAGCCTTGAGTCGTTAAGTTCCTGAAGGTTGGGTATTCTATTAAAAGAAGTTGAATAATGCAGAGTGGAATCATCGGCGTAGGAATGGATAGGACAGTTCGTTTTGGAAAGAAGATCATCAATGAACAACAAAAAGAGTGGGAGATAGGACAGAACCCTGTGGGACACCACTGTTAATAGATTTAGGGGAAGAACAGTGACCGTCTACCACGGCAGAAATAGAACGGTCAGAAAGGAAACTGGAGATAAAGGTACAGAGAGAAGGATAGAAACCGTAGGAGGGTAGTTTAGAAAGCAAAGATTTGTGCCAGACCCTATCAAAAGCTTTTGATATGTCCAGCGCAATAGCAAAAGTTTCACCGAAACGGCTAAGAGAGGATGACCAAGAGTCAGTTAAGAAGGCTAGGAGATCACCAGTAGAACGCCCCTTGCGGAACCCATACTGGCGATCAGATAGAAGGTCAGAATTGGAAAGGTGCTTTTGAATCTTCCGGTTAAGGATTGATTCAAAAGCTTTAGATAGACAAGAAAGTAAAGCAATAGGACGGTAGTTTGAGGGATTGGAGCGGTCAACCTTCTTAGGTACAGGCTGTGTGAAGGCATACTTCCAGCAAGAAGGAAAGGTAGATGTTGACAGGCAGAGGCGAAAGAGTTTGACCAGGCAGGGTGACAGCACGGAGGCACAGTTTTTAAGGACAATAGGAGGCACTCCATCAGGTCCATAAGCCTTCTGAGGATTGAGGCCAGAGAGGGCATAGAAAACATCATTTTGAAGAATCTTTATAACAGGCATAAAGGAGTCAGAGGGGGAATGAGTAGGAGGAATATGCCCAGAATCGTCCAGAGTGGAGTTTTTAGAAAAAGTTTGAGAGAAGAGTTCAGCCTTAGAGATAAATGAGACGGCAGTGTTGCCGTCAGGACTGAGGAGTGGAGGGAAAGATGAAGAAGTGAAGTTGGAGGAGATGTTTTTGGCTAGATGCCAGAAGTCACGGGAAGAGTTAGAGAAAGCAAGGTTTTGACATTGTCTATTAATCAAAAGAATTTTTGGTAAGTCGGAGAATAGATTTGGCACGATTTCGGCAGAAATGTAAAGTTCATAATTAGCATTAGTTTGAAGGCTTTGGTATCTTTTGTGAGCTACCTCTCTATCATTGACAGCACGAGAACAAGCGTGATTAAACCAAGGCTTTTTAGCGTGAGGAGTAGAGAAAGAACGAGGAATGTATGCCTCCATTCCAGAGACAATCACCTCTGTGATGCGCTGAGCACACACAGAGGGGTCTCTATCCTGGAAGCAATAATCATTCCACGGGAAATCGGAAAAGTACATCCTCAGGTCGTCCCACCGAGCTGAAGCAAAATGCCAGAAGCATCGCCTCTTCGGTGGGTCCAGAGGATGTACAGGAGCGATAGGACAGGATGCAGAAATAAGATTGTGATCGGAGGAGCCCAACGGAGAGAACAGTTTGACAGAATAAGCAGAAGGGTTTGAGGTAAGGAAGAGGTCTAGAATGTTGGGCCGATCTCCAAGACGGTCAGGAATACGTGTAGGGTGCTGGACCAACTGCTCTAGGTCGTTGAGGATAGCAAAGTTGTAGGCTTGTTCACCAGGATGGTCAGTGAAAGAGGATGAAAGCCAAAGCTGGTGGTGAACATTGAAATCTCCTAGGATGGAGATTTCAGCGAAGGGAGAGTGGGTCAAGATGTGCTCCACTTTAGAATTCAAATAGTCAAAGAATTTTACATAGTTGGTAGAGTTAGGTGAGAGATAAACAGCACAGATGTATTTAGTAATAGAATGACAGTGAAGTCTTAACCAGATGGTGGAAAATTCAGAAGATGCGTACTCCATACGAGGGCGGACAAGGCTCCTGTAAATGGATAGCAACTGTGCGGGGGAGAAGAACTGGCGGAGACGGTACAGAACGCGCAGCCTAGAGGAAGCTGATTTAGTAAGAGATGAGATATGGAGTTTCAAGTTGAGATTTTGAGTTAAGGATAGACCGAGAATGTTTAGTGTTGAAGAAGTTGATAGCTGAGTGTTGTCGAAGAACAGGGGATAGTTGTTTGGAAGATTGTGTCGAGTGGATCGGTGGAGAAACTGTGTTTTTGAGGCGTTGAAGGACACCAGGTTCCTCTTGCCCCAATCGGAAATAATAGTAAGGTCTGAGGCTAAGCGTTCTGTTGCCTCCAGCCTTGAATCGATAAGTTCCTGTGGAGTGGCTCTTCTATTAATAGAAGTTGAGTAATGCAGAGTGGAGTCATCGGCGTAAGAATGGATAGGACAGTTCGTTTTGGAAAGAAGATCATCAATGAACAACAGAAAGAGAGTGGGAGATAGGACAGAACCCTGTGGGACACCACTGTTAATATGTTTAGGGGAATTAAGAACAGTGACCGTCCACCACAGCAGAAATAGAACGGTCAGAAAGGAAACTGGAAATAAAGGTACAGAGAGAAGGATAGAAAGCGTAGGAGGGTAGTTTGGAAAGCAAAGATTTGTGCCAGACCCTATCAAAAGCTTTTGATATGTCCAGCGCAATAGCAAAGGTTTCACCGAAACGTCTAAGAGAGGATGACCAAGAGTCAGTTAAGAAGGCTAGGAGATCACCAGTAGAACGCCCCTTGCGGAACCTATACTGGCGATCAGATAGAAGGTTAGAAGTGAACAGGTGCCTTTGAATCTTCCTGTTAAGGATTGATTCAAAAGCTTTAGTAAAACAAGAAAGAATAGCTATAGGGCAGTAGTTTGAGGGATTAGACCGATCACCCTTCTTAGGCACAGGCTGTGTTAAAGCGTACTTCCAGCAGGAAGGAAAGGTAGATGTTGAAAGGCAGAAACGAAAGAGTTTGACAAGGCTGGGTATCAGCACGGAAGCACAGTTTTTAAGGACAATAGGAGGCACTCCATCAGGTCCATAAGCCTTCTGAGAGTTGAGGCCAGAGAGGCCATAGAAAACATCATTTGGAAGAATTTTAAGAACAGGCATAAAGGAGTCAGAGGGGGGATGAGCATGAGGAATATGCCCAGAATCGTCCAGGGTAGAGTTCTTACAGAAAGTTTGAGCGAAGAGTTTAGCCTTACAGACAGATGTGACGGCGGTGCTACCGTCAGGGCTAAGGAGAGGTGGAAAGATGAAGAAGTGAAAGTGGAGGAAATATTTTGGCTAGATGCCAGAAGTCACGGGAAGAATTAGAAAAGCAAGTTATTGACATTTTCTATTGATAAAAGAAGTTTTGGTAAGTCGGAGAATAGATTTCGCACGATTCCGGGCTGAAATGTAAAGGTCAAAGTTAGCGGGTGTTCGAAGGCTCTGAACCTTTTGTGAGCTCCCTCTCTAGCTTTAATAGCACGAGAACAAGCATGATTACACCAAGGCTTTTTAGCATGAATAGTAGAGAAAGAACGTGGAATGTATGCTTCCATTCCAGAGACAATCACCTCTGTGATGAGCTGGAGGCACACACAGGGTCTCTCCCTGGAAGCAGTAATCATTCCACGGAAATTGGAAAAGTACATCCTCAAGTCGTCCCACCGAGCTGAAGCAAAATGCCAGAATCATCCATCGCCTCTTCGGTGGTTCCAGGGGATGTACAGGAGCGATAGGACAGGATACAGAAATAAGGTTATGATCGGAGGAGCCCAACGGAGAGAACAGTTTGACAGAGTAAGCAGAAGGATTAGAGGTAAGGAAGAGGTCTAGAATGTTGAGCGTGTCTCCAAGACGGTCGGGAATACGAGTAGGGTGCTGAACGAACTGCTCTAGGTCGTTGAGGAGAGCAAGTTGTAGGCTTGTTCACCAGGCTGGTCAGTGAAAGAGGCTGAAAGCCAAAGCTGGAGGTGAACATTGAAATCTCCTAAGATTGAGATTCAGCGAAGGGAGAGTGAGTCAAGATATGCTTCACTTTTGAGTTCAAATAGTCAAAGAATTTTACATAGTTAGTAGAGTTAGGTGAGGGATAGACAGCACAGATGTATTTAGTAATAGAATGACAATGAAGTCTTAGCCAGATGGTAGAAAATTCAGAAGAGTCAAGGTCGTGGGCACGAGAGCAGTGATGTCGTTGCGCAGGCGCAACATCCAGCTTTGGTTTG